>NW_004443948.1:2416196-2438414 GCF_000243295.1 Trichechus manatus latirostris | reverse complement strand
ACTACAGGGGAAGTCAGCACAACTGGACTAAACAAAAGCTAAGAAGTTTCCTGAATACAATCAAACACTTTGAGGGACAGAGTAGCAGGGGTAGGGGTCTGGGGACCATGGTTTCAGGGGACATATAAGTCAACTGACATAATAAAGCTTATTAAGAAAATGTTCTGCATCCTACTTTGATGAGTGGCATTTAGGGTCTTAAAATCTTGCAAACGGCCATCTAAGATGCATCAGTTGGTCCCAACCACCTGGAGTAAAGGAGAATGAAGAACACCAAAGACACAAGGAAAGTATTAGCCCAAGAGACAGAAAGGGCCACATAAACCAGAGAATTCATTAGCCTGAGACCAGAAGAACTAGATGGTGCCCAGCTACCACCAATGACCCCCCTGACAGGGAACACAACAGAGAGTCTCAGATGGAGCAGGAGAAAGGTGGGCTGCAGAGCTCAAATTCTAGTAAGAATACCAGACTTAATGGTCTGACTGAGACTAGAGGAACCCTGGAAAGCATAGCCCCTGGATTCTCTGTCAGCCCAGAACTAAAACAGTTTCAGAGATCAGCTCTTCAGACAGAGATTGGACTGGACTGTGGGACATAAAGTGATACTCATGAGGAGTGTGCCTCTTAGCTCAAGTAGATACAAGAGACTAAATGGGCAGCTTCTGTCCAGAGGTAAGATAGGAAGGCAGAGAGGGTTAGGAGCTGGTTGAATGGAAATGGGGAATCAGGGGTGGAAAGGAGGAGTGTGCTGTCACAGTATGGGGAGAGCAATTATAGTCACATAACTATATATTTTTAAATTTTTGTATGGGAAAAAATAAAAAAAAAGAACCTTTTTTCTTTCCTTCGTATCTATTTCATATCTAATGTATTTCAGACATAATCTTCTAAATGAGATATTTTGTTATTTTTCATTATCTTCCTGACGATGCACATGCACCCATTAGGTCTTAAAAATATATATATATTAACTGTGTGAAAGTCTTAATTGTGTGGTTGCTTGCTCTCTTCTCAACAAAAGTTTTATATGGTACTAGGTATAAAATTTTCTAAGTAGTATATGGCGAAAATCTGTAGGTTTTAAAAATGTAATTATAGTTAGAAGGGAAACAGACAATGAGATAAATTCATTCCTTATACTATTTTCCTTGAATGAAACTTTAGTTGACTGGAGAAAATGTCTGTTAGAGAATTTATTGGCACATAAACAATTTGCCTTAGAAACGTTCTTTCTCAAATTCACCATGAAGTTCTCAGCTTCAAGTTCAGATATTTCACAGCTAAAATATTCTGCAAGGATAATTCTTATCTAAAATTTGGAAGTCAAATGAACTTTCAAAGTAATTCTGATCACAAGGTTAAATCGATTTTATTATTAAAAATGTTCTGATGTGATTAGTAATCACCAGTAAGAGTTTTTAAGATCGTGCAGGTGCAAGTTTTGTTGCATTTTCTGTGCTTTAAGATGTAGCAATTGTCTCTCTTGAATTGTTAGGTTTATTTATTGTATTTGAAAGCCTTAAATTGACATTACTTTATTTGGAAATTTTACTTACAACATCACATATGAATAGAAACTCACACCCTTTTAAAGTATCTTTTTCTCTCTCTCTGTTTATATTTTTCCCCCAGCCTACAAAGACAACAAACAGGATTTTAATTTGGAAATCAAGTCAAACATACTCTCATTTATTCCCTTTTAATACAAATCAGAGCAAAACTAATACACCAAAAATAGAAAGCTTCTTAGATCCTATACTGCCTCTATTTCCCACTCCTATCTCTAATCTCCCCTTCAGAGTCAAGCTTCTAAGATATCATATGTTCAGGTTGTCTCCATTTTTTCTCCTCCTGTTTTCGACTCAATCTATTTTGTCTTTTCTTCAAACTCCATCACTCTTTGAAACTCCCTTTGCTAAAATCATCAATGGTCTCTATTTACCTAATCTAATAAGCACAGTTCAGTCATTATCTAACTCATGCAATTTAAACATACCTCATTTTTTAAATAGTCGCTTTCATTAGCTTCTGGAAAGAGTTTTTTTTTCTGGGTTTTGGATAATGATTGACTATGTTTAATAGAAAAATACTTAAAAAGTGGTTAAAACGAGTTTACTTCTTCCCACATAAAACGATGCTGGAGTTAGGAAGTTCAAGGCTACTGTGGCAGCTTCAGGGTATCATTTTAGATCCAGGATCCTACTTTTCTGTGTCATCAGTCAGGGTCACCTTCTGGTTCAATTTGGCTGCAGGAGCTCCAGCTAGTATATCTACATTCAAGTCCAGAAGTAGGGGGTGGACAAAGGGACAAAATGATCCTCCTTCCAACGGAGTAAACTCCTTTAAATCAACTTATTAATCCACGCATCACTCTTGGGAGATAACATAGTCATATAGACAAGGAAGGCTGGTATATAAACTGTATTTTAACAGGAAGAATCAGCATCTGGATTGAAATTGGAGCTTTTTAATATAGAATGAGGGGAAGAAGGACATTGTTTGTAACTAACCATCCTTGTCACATTCACTTTCTCAAAAATGTTGTTCCTCTTGGAGCCCTGGTGGCGCAGTGGTTAAGAGCTTGCCTACTAACCAAAAGGTCAGCAGATCGAATCCACTAGCCGCTCCTTGGAAACCCTGTGGGGCAGTTCTACATTGTCCTATAGGGTCACTATGAGTCAGAATCGACTTGACGGCAATGGATTTGGTTTTTTGTTTTTTTCTCTTGTCTCTACAACGTCATGCTTTGTATTAACTTTTTATCATCAGCACTTAAATATATTTAAGCTTTTCTGCCTTAAAACAATAACTAAAGCTAGGCTTCTAGATTTTAAATCCCAGCCCTACCGCTTACTTTGAGACCTGAGGGTTAGTTACTTAACCTCTCTATTCCCCAATTTCCTCTCCAGATAAAATAGTGTTAATAGTAGTTTCTACCTAGTAGTTGCTGCGACAGTTTACAAAAGTTAATATTTATAACACACTTAGAATATTGTCTGACACATAAACAAACAAACAAAAACAACCCGTTACCAACAAGTTGATTCTGACTCATGGCAATGCCATGTGTGTCAGAGTAGAACTGTGCTTCCTAGGGTTTTCAGTGGCTGCAATCTTACTGTCTTAGGCTGGGTTCTCTAGAGAAGAAAACCAGTGAAGTGTATAAATATATAAATATAGATAGATAGATAGATTTATATCAAGGAAATGGCTCACCCAGTTGTAGAGGCTGGAATGTTCCAAGTCCATGGGTCAGGATAGAGGCTTCTCCTGATTTACGTAGTCGCAGGGGCTGGTGAACCCAAGATTGTCAGGTCAGACAGCAGGCCTCTTGCTTACAGGCTGCGGAGGCTGTCGAATCCCAAGATCAGCAGGCAAGACAGCAGGTAAGCTGCTAGCTCAAGTCCCAAGAGCGAGAGGTCAAATGAACAGGAGCCAGCTGCAGGATCCTGAGTAAGCAGGAGCCCACAAGCTTTGCCATAAAGTCCATCTATATTGGATGCAGGCCATCCCCACCAAGGAAACTATCTTTCAACTGATTGTCTACTCACAGCAGATCCCATCATGGAGGTGATCACATTATATCAAATCTCATCATGGAAGTGATCATAACATCATATGACTGCCAAACCATCAAGAATCATGGTTCAGCCAAGTTAACACACAATCTTAACCATCACACTTACAGAAGTAGACTGTCAGACCTTTCTTCTGTGGCATTGCTGGGTGGAGACAAACCACCAACCTTTTAGTTTAATGGCTGAGTGCAAACTGTTTGTGTTACACAGGGATTTTCTGTCTGGCAGATAGTATGTGCTATATTATTGATGCTGATGTTGCTCACATAGCTTTTGAATTCACCATTATCATTCTGATTCACTCAGAATGTGAATCTGAATGCTGGGTCCTCTAACAGTGAACATAGTAGCAAGAGGAATATATGGCTCCTGTGTTCACCATCATTTCAGCCAAAAGAGGCAAGTCTACCTGCTTCTAGGCCCAGTGTTCACTGTCCTCCAAGCAACTTTTTAGGCTAAATTCATAGATGCTTTCCATTTCTGTTTTCATCAGTCAGCAACAGAGTGTAAAGCCACATCACTGATTCTCTAATACAATGTCATCCTAAATTTTTACTGTCCCTGCCACAGTGCCACATCACCCAATTTATTGTCCCACTGCACAAATCCTTTCACTGTGCTCACTAGAATCACAGCTTCATCACTAGCAAATTCCTTCAATTTGCAAACTTTTCATTTCCTTAAGTGAAACTCCCTCTTTGATGAGAAAACCCAAGTAGCACAGTATTTCCAAGAAGTACCTGTTTCTTTTCACATCTCATGGCCAGGAGATGAGACGTTATTCCTATTGCTTGTTGCTACATCCAGATCATTACTCGTCCAAACCAAAACCAAACTCGTTACTGTTGAGTCGATTCCGACTCATACCAATGCTGTAGGACAGAGTAGAACTGCCCCAAAGGGTTTCCAAGGAGTGCCTGGTGGATTCAAACTAACAACCTTTTGGTTAGCAGCTGAACCCTTACCCACTGCACCAGCAGGGTTCCATTACTTGTCCAGTCTCTTGTAAAAACAAAAACAAAAATCTAGTTGAACTCCCATTCACATGTATCACCCAATCCCTCCTTGTGTTTTTCATTTAATGGCTTCCAAATAACTCTCCGTGACCTTCCTGGTTAGGTAAAATTATCAAATTCCTGTACTCTCAGAGCACTTAGTGTATCTTCTTAATTGATATTTTTGCCGTTCCATTTTCACATTTGTTTGTGGGATCACTTGATTAATATCATTCTTTGACTCTCCCTCTTGCCAAATGAGAGGGAAACTCCAAGAGAATCACTAGAGGGAATTGGAAAGACTTACAAAATGATAGATTTGTATCCATTTCCCAGTTGGCTAGGTAATGGCCTACAGATCAGATCCTGTTTTTGTGAGCAGGAAAGAAAAGAATTAGAGAGTGGGCAGGCATGCGGAAAGGGCATGCAGTGAAGCACCCACCTGCTCACCATTTGCTGAGGCCAGCATGTGAGCATTTCCTCCGGAGGAAGAACACAGCCACAGATCGTCAAATTTGAGCCCCCTTAACTTTATCCAAGGAGCCTTCTTGGAGTAATGGTTAAAGTGCTTGGCTGCCAACTGAGAGGTCAGAGGTTCGAACCCACCAGCCACTCCTTGGGAGAAAGATATGGCAATCTGATTCCATAAAGATTACAGCCTTGGAAACTCTATGGGACAGTTCTACTCTGTCTTATAGGGTCACTAGGAGTTAGAAGCCACTGGACTGCAATGGGTTTAGTTTTTGGTTTAACTTTATCCCACACTAGGGGGCCACCTAGTGGGTAAGAGGGACTCAGCAGGAAGACTGTAGAACTGAATGGGGTAAAAGAGGTTGAGACCCATTTGAGGTAGCCCTTAGGGTTTTCCTGGGAACTCATCCATGTTGACCTTGAGAGAACCAGCTTTTGAATGCCTGACACTCACAGACGGTACTGATGGGCAAATTAGAGTTGGAGAAGCAGTTATGACTAACACACAGCGAAAATAATCCTGTAACCCTGGGAAGTGGAGTCTTAAAGAGGGAAGGTGAATGTGGATCAGAATGAGACTCCATCCATCTCCAGGCATTCATGAGTTATTGCAAGCTTTAAATTGAGTGTAGGACTGAAATTTCAAACTTCACTTCAACTCTAATAATTGTAACAATTCATATATCATAGACTAATCCCAAATTGGAGCCCTGATGACGTAGTGGTTAAGAGCTAAAGCTGGAAACGAAAAGGTCAGCAGTTCGAGTCCACCAGCCACTCCTTGGAAACCCTATGGGGCAGTTCTACTCTGTCCTATACGGTCGTTATGAGTTGGAATCCACTGGACGACAACGGGTTTGATTTTTTTTTTAATCCCAAATTGGAAGAGATGAGAAAAAAAGAGATTCAGCAATCATGAGTGAAAATCCCTAATTGGAAAAAAAAAATTATTATGTCACTGAGTTGATACTTTCTTAATAAACCAGTTATATAACCATATACTTTTGACTTTAAAAAATACTTTTATACACGTATTCCATTTGATCTTCAGAACAATCCTATGGAGTACGTGAGTACAGAGGGTCAGTAAAGTTTAGAGTCGATGTCAGTTGGCCAATTATTTGGGCTACCTAGAGTTTTGTGCTGGTAAGGCCAATGTGAGATGTCAAAATCTTTCAGAGAAATCATGTTTTCATCACAGACTGCTGTCGTAGCCTTTTGAGATGTATTTGAGAAATCATGAGCGTTTAGGTGAGAATATGCTATTCTAGGTCTCTGGGTGGCATAAAAGGTTTGCTCTCAGCTACTAACCAAAAGTTTGGTGGTTATAATCCACCCAGCAGTTCCACGGAATAAAGGGCTGACAATCTACTTCCATCAGATTAAAAATCCAATTTGCCACTGCCTTATAATTCTAGGAAACCCTGGTGGCATAGTGGTTAAGAGCTACAGCTGCTAACCAAAAGGTCAGCAGTTTGAATCCAGCAGGATCTCTTTGGAAACCCTATGGGGCAGTTCTACTCTGTCCTATAGGGTCGCTATGAGTCAGAATGGACTCAATGGCAATGGGTTTGGTTTATTTATTTATTTTTTAATTCTAACTCATGATGAGCCCACCTCTGTCAGAGTAGAACTGTGCACCATAGTGTTTTCAATGGCTGTGATCTTTTGGAAGTAGATCTCTAAGCCTTTCTTCAGAGGCACTTCTGAGTGGATTCAAACTTCCAACCCTTTTGTTAGTAGTCAAGTGCTTAATCCACCCAGAGACTCCTTAGAAGATGGAACTGGTGATCTGCTTCCAAAGAGTCATAGCGTTGGAAACCCTATAGAGCAGTCCTACTCTGCACACATAGGGTCACCATAAGTTGGAACTGACTTTAACAACAAAAACAACAGGGGCTCCTTCTGTAAGATTGCAACCATTGAAAACCCTATGGAACACAGCTCTACTATGAAACACATGGGGTCACCATGAGTTGGAATCGACTCAATGGCAATGGGTGTGTGATTTTTTTAATGCTCATATTTTATTTAGGAGCCCTGTAGGTGTAGTGTTTAAGAGCTTGACTGCTAACCAAAAGGTTGGCAGTTCAAATCCATCAGCTGTTTGTTGGAAATCTTATGGGGCAGTTCTACTCTGTTCTATAGGGTCGCCATGAGTTGGAATCGACTGGACAGCAATGTTGTTGTTTTCTTTTAAATTTTCTTTTATTTATGCAATTTAGGTTCAAAATTGATTACTTACTAACATCGTTATATCAGTGCAGGAAATATTTACCTAGAAACTAATGATTTAAGAAATCTTACAAATCTTAATAAAATCAGTCCACCATATATATACTAGTTAAGCAACTTGGCCTTAAATTGTTCAAGCTAATGCAGAACAACAAAGCACTTGTTTTGACAAAAAGTATGTATGGCTTAAAGAAAATAAGATGTTATGTCTAGTTCTAATATCTGTATCTATAGAAATTATTATTTTTCTCATTAAGACAATTCTAAGAATGTTAATCTGATTATTAAGCAGAAATAGGATATATAGATTGTAATACATTATACTTCATTATTTATGACTCCATTTATTATTTTACCTTACAAACCTAATGTTCTGAAAGTATCTCCATCTGTACTTAAAAAAATGAATTAATGCATTTTTTAATTTCCATTTATCAAAACAGCAATAATCATCTTTGAAAAAGAACCAGAAAGCCAGAAATTTGACGGTGTAGTTGGTCTAAAAAGCTTTACTATTGGAAAATAGGTCCCCTCTCCCCAGTATTTAAAAAGCTTATGGAATTCTGGGCCTTACAATTAGTTGCTGGGATCCTATTTGGGGAAAGAATTATTTGATCATTTCAATAATTTTGTGGTTTCCTTGATCTAACTTTGGCCGATTCCGGTATTTTATCTCTTCACTTTAGCCACATTATCATGAGCAAACAATTGTCTTAATGTACAAACAATAATGAAAAAAAAATAGAAAAGTATTTTCTACTTACTAAATTCACAATTCATCAGACTTCAGAAATAAAGCAGGCAGGCATTGCACTAAAGTTAAAACAATACAGAGAAAATTAACATGTCTTCTAAGCAAAGATTATACTTGTATTCGTAAATTATTCCTTATTTTTTTTTATCTCTAACTCCTTAACTCTGAATTAGAAGCCCTTCCTGTATCTTATCTTGGTAGCTGTACTTCCTCTACCATGGGATTTTTAAAAGTATATTATGATTTTGTTTATTTTATTATAACTTTCTTACTATATTTTAAGTTCCATAAGGACAGAACAGACTGTATTCATCTTGCTCAACACTGTATTTCCAGCAAATGAGCACAGATTTTGGCACATGCTAAGTTCTCATTTACATGTAAAGAGCTGAATGAATTAAGAAATAAATAGAGAGTGCCCTAAAAGAATAATAGAAAAACTTTAAATGAAAAATATATATACTTTATAGGGAACAATTTAAAAAAAAATTTACTTTTATAATCAAAATCTTTATCTTCACTGTAAACAGAAGTAAATATAGATATTAATTAGGAAACTAAGTTAGGGTGAATGCATATGACAGAAGGAAGAGCTTGTACCGTAGTGATTTAAATAAAACCAGTAATAGATTTTGGCATGATTATAGACTTGAGAACAGATGTACATATCTGAACTCTGGGTTCTATTTTTCTTATTTAATTAATGTAGTTAAATCATTGTGCTTGTTTTGGTGAATATTCAATTAAATGCTTAAAATAATGTTAATATTTATGAAATATAATAGTAAAGTTGAAATTTACTTGATTTGTTACTTTGAGGCAGAATTCTAATATACTAACAACTTTTTAAAAGTCAGTATTTTATTTAGCTGCAAATACAAGTTGTAAAATCAATGTAAATTGAACTTTCAAAGTCATAAATAAAATAAGTAACTAGAAAATTAACGATTAGGAAAATAATAGGCTAATAAAAAGGTTGGGCTTATTAATATGCAATACTTTCTGATAAAATAAAATATTACTAAAATATTAAAATTAAGAATCTCAACTTTATATTAAATGTGATAAGTAAAGCATTTTAATTCAGTTTTTATATGGTAAAACTCATAAGAAACAACAGAAAACAAAGAAAAATAAGAGAAAAATATAACCTTCAATGAAACAAAGAGATAATAACCTCAGGTCCTAAACTATGAAGAATATGTGCCAAATACATGGAAATGGGGCCAAAATGAGAAAAAAATTTCTGTAACTAAACTTTTTCTTCAGATCTTTGGCTAAATCTTATTTTTAAATGTGATAATCTTAAAGAATTTCGTGAGCCTTTTCTCCATCCCTATCAATGAATATATCCTAAAGTAAGCATAGATGGCTTAAAAGAATTTTCTGTTAACTTACTCACTCACTTCCCTTTTTCCTTCCATAATATGAGCATCTTGGTCCACTGCATGTGCTTCTAGTATTTAAATGCACTTATTTTTCATACAACATGGCCTCTAAATGCAAGCCAATACTTCATCTGGTGCTCAATGCTGGAGGAAAAATTGGCTCTACTGAATTTATTGAGAAATGGTATATTGAGCTTCAAATGGAACATTCCCAGAGGATCTTTCCAGAATAAATTTCCATATTTCAGATTTTCACCTCATGAAATCACAAATGATGAGATTCTCCTGTGGATAAACTGCTTCCTAATTTAAAAAAAAAGTAGAAGAAAGCCAAAATATATACAATCATAATTTAAAATGGGTAAATTTATCAAGAACAGAGAGATTTGAAGAACAGTTGCTCAATCCTCTGCAAAAATTTTTATAAGCTTTGTGGAAGCATGCAATTTACTAGGGAAATAAAAATCCAGGTGGAAAATTTCAAACAAAAAATCATTTTAGCAACAACTATGAAATGAAAGGAGAAATTTTTGAAGCAGTTAACCATGTAAAAAATACTGTACAGGCCCAGATGGGTTCACAGGTGATCTCTTTCACACTTCCTAGGAATAATCAGAATGTAATTTAAATTCTTCCAGACCATAGAGAAAAAAAGGAACTCTTCCAAATTATCTTTCAAAAAACTAGAATAACAGTGCTACCAAAACTTCATAAAGATCACACACCCACACACACGCAACTACAGATTGATCTCACTTTTAATTACTTATGTGGAAATCTTAAATAAAACAATTTTAAGGCTCATAATACACTAAACAGTTTCATACATTGACTAAAAGAGTTTTACTTGAAACATGCAAGGATAATTCAGTATAAGGGCATAAGTTATAAATTCACCATATTTGAATTTTGTCAAAAGGACAAAAACTCATTATTATCTAAATAGAACTTGAAGATCATTTTTAAGACTATGATAAAGGGCTATTGAGTTTATGTTAGTGCTGATGGAATAATTTGGAAAATGATAACAAGAATGGTTGGACAACTTGAGGAATGTAATCAATGTCACTGAATTATACATGTAGAAATTGTTGAATTGGTGTATGTTGTTTTGTTGTGTATCTTTTCACCACACACACGCACGAAACTATGATATTCTTTTCTGATAATAATGCTTACGAAGTTGAGAAAAATTAGAATTTTTCATAATTAAAAAGAAAAAAAAAGCTTTTAACTCAAAGCAAAAACAACCTGCTTAATGCTGAAACATGAAACAAATTTTTATTGAAGTAAAAAATAAAGAAAAGATACACCTTTTGTTGGATTAAAAATGGCACAAATTTTGTTTCATTCTACTATTGAGAGGTAAAACTTACTTCCTTTTTGGGGGGCTGGCTCTGTAACTGTTTACCTAGTAGAAGACGATGAAGTGACATTGCATCAGTTCTAATATAAGCCTTAAAAAATTGCCTGACAATTTCTCCTTTGTGCTTTTTGGGAGCTGTGGACTGTTATGTGAGAAATAAACTACCATGCTGGAGAGAACACATGAAGAGATCAACTGGGGAAACTTGGAGAAGAAACTTTGGGACTGCAAGAAGTAACCATCCTAGCATCCCAGTTGAACCTCCAAATGACTCCAACTCTCATTGTGGCCATCTGACTGCCACTGTAGGAGAGATGCTGAGCAAGACCAGCAGACGAACTGCCCAGCTGAGCCAAGACAACACAAATATTAGTAACTGACAAAAAAATAATCATTGTTTTAATCCTCTAATATTTGAAGTAGTTTGTTACAAAACAAAAATAGCTTAAAAAGAAATTTCAGCTCTTCTAACAAAAAGTTAACACGTTGCATATGCTTTTTGACGTAGCAGTGAGCAGAAGTCATAAGGGTCTCAAGGAGACTGTACAGGCTGTAAGTACAGAGAAAAAAATTTTCTTGTCATCGGAAAAAGGGCAACCTGTACTATGTACTTATGAGGTGATGGAAAGTTTGCCATCGATGTCATCCCAGGTAATGTGGAAAATTATATGTATTATATGTGTGTGTCATTAGGTAACAAGGAAAATTTTAGACACACACACCACCTACTACACACACACACATGAATGTGGATACTGAGATTTGTAGGTAGATTGTCAGTAGAAAGGGTTTTCAAGCAGAACCTTGAGGAAATATTTCCAACATTTGCTCTTTGCAAATATCGCCAATATCTATCTGGTCTTTGCAACATCTAACTGTTTCATATTCCCAGATTCTCCAGCCATAAGAAGGCTCATAGTAAGAGTTTCAGGATAAAAATCAAATCCATGGCCCTTAAAAAAAAAAGTGAATTCAGGATCAAGCTATCAAGCCCACTTGCTGTAAGACTCTTTATTAAGACCTCAGAATGCTATAAAACGTTTTCTCTCAGACCCTCTCTGCTAGACGGTAGATCTAAGAATCTTAGGGGTGTCGTTCCATAATACCTTGACTCTCGGTCCAAGGTAGAGAGGGGCTGATCTTGTAAAGATATGTGTGTGTGTGACTTTGTCTACTGGAGTAGATTTTAGCTAATACACAGGAAACCTGCATAGTTCTTAAAGGGATTATATTAGATGTTCTGAAAGAGACAGCGACTGTTCAAAATAAAAGAGGCCTTCGGATGCCGAATTTCTCACAAGCAGGAAGCCAGCTTAGAAACTGAGATATTCAACGGCTTACATGGGACATTTCTTATGGAAAAGAAAGAATGATTCAAAAGATGAAGTCAAGAGCCCAGAGGGTGAGACCATGAATCACAGAGAACATAGGGAGTAGGACTAGTCTGTAGTCAAGGAATAGCTGCATATGCCTACCCAGATTTCAGAATTACCATGGACCAGTGACTACTATGTGCCTTTTGTTTTCCCCCATTTTCTGAACAAAAGTATCTGTTTTGGCTTCCTTGTCTTATCATTGTATTTTGAGTATGTGGAGGAAAAAAAAAATATATATATATGCTGTTATTGTTAGGTGCCGTCGAGTCAGTTCTGACTCATAGCGACCCTATTATAGCAGAACAAAATACTGCTCGGTCCTGTGCCATCCTCACAATCCTTATGCTTGAGTCCAGTGTTGTAGCCACTGTGTCAATCCATCTCACTGAGGGTCTTCCTCTTTTTCACTGACCCTCTACTTTACCAAGCATGATGTCCTTCTCAAGGGACTGGTCCATCTTGACGACATGTCCAAAGTATGTGAGATGAAGTCTTGACATCGTTGCTTCTAAGGAGCATTCTGGCTGTACTTCTTCCAAGACAGATGTGTTTGCTCTTCTGGCAATCCATGGTATATTCAATATTCTTCACCAATACCATAATTCAAAGGCATCAATTCTTCTTCAGTCTTCCTTGTTCATTGTCCAGCTTTCACATGTGTATGAGGTGATCAAAAACACCATGCCTTGGGTCAGGTGCACCTTAGTCCTCAAAGTGACATGTTTACATTTTAACACTTTAAAGAGGTCTTTTGCAGCAGATTTGCCCAGTGCAATGCAATGTTTGATTTCTAGACTGCTGCTTCCATGGGCGTTGATTATGGATCCAAGTAAAATGAAATCTTTGACAACTTCAATCTTTTATCCGTTTATCATGATGTTGCTTATTGGTCCATTTGTGAGGATTTTTGTTTTCTTTATGTTGAGGAGTAATCCATACTAAAGGCTGTACTTTTTGATCTTCTTCAGTAGGTGCTTCAGATCCTGTTCACTTTTAGCAAGCAAGGTTGCTGCATATCACATGTTGTTAATGAGTCTTCCTCCAATCCTAATGCCCTGTTTTTCTTCATATAGTCCAACTTCTCAGATTATTTGCTCAGCATACAGATTGAAGAAGTATGGTGAAATGATACAACCCTGACTCAAACCTTTCTTGACTTTAAACCACACAGTATCCCCTTGTTCTGTTTGAATGACTGCCTCTTGGTCTAAGCACATGTTCCTCATGAGCACAATTAAGTATTCTGGAATTGCCAGTCTTCACAATGTTATCCATAATTTGTTATGATCCACGCAGTTGAATGCTTTTGTATAGTCAATAAAACACAGGTAATCATCTTTCTGGTATTCTCTGCTTTCAGCCAGGATCTATCTAACATCAGCAATGATATTCCTCCTTCCAAGTTCTTTTATGAATCCAGCTTGAATTTCTGACAATTCCTTGTCAATGTAAGGCTGCAACCACTTTTGAATGATCTTCCGCAAAATTTTACTTGTGTGTAATATTAATGATATTGTTTGATAATTTCCAAATTCTGTTGGATCTCCTTTCTTTGTAAAGGGTACAAATATGGATCTCTTCCAGTCAGTTGTCGAGGTAGCTGTCTTCCAAATTTCTTGGCATAGACGAGTGAGTGCTTCCAGTGCTGCATCTGTTTGTTGAAACATCTCAGTTGGTATTCTGTCAATTCCTGGAGCCTTGTTTTTCACCAATGCCTTCAATGTAGTTTGGACCTCTTCCTTCAGTACCATCGGTTCTTGATGATATGGTACTTCCTCAAATGGTTAAATGTCGACCAATTCTTTTTGGTATAGTGACTGTGTATTCCTTCCATCTTCTTTTGATGCTTCCTGCATTGTTTAGTGTTTTCCCGATAGAATCCTTCAATATTGCAACTTGAGGCTTGAATTTTTTCTTCAGTTCTTTCAGCTTGAGAAATGCCAAGCATGTTCTTCCCTTTTGGTTTTCTATCTCCAGGTCTTTGCTCGTATCATTATAATACTTTACTTTATTTCTCGAGTGGCCTTTTGAAATCTTCTGTTCAGAGCTTTTACTTCATCATTTCTTCCTTTCACTTTAGCTACTCTACATTCCAGAGCAACTCTCAGAGTCTCTTTTGACATCCATTTTGGTCTTTTCTTCCTTTCCTGTCTTTTTAATGACCTCTTGCTTTCTTCATGTATGATGTCTTTGATGTCATTCCACCACGCATCTGGTCTTTGGTGGTTAGTGTTCAATGTGTCAAATCTATTCTTGAGATGGTCTCTAAATTCAGGTCAGATATACTCAAGACTGTATATACATATCTCAATTCTAAGGTAAGGTCTTTATTTCAATGGTAGAGACTCCTGTGGAGCCTGATCGACATTTGGACTGTTTTTAGATGCTTTCTTGATTTTGAAAGTTGAAATAAAACTTTTGGAGTTCCTGGGAGCCAGGAAGTGTACCTTTCAAGAAATAGGAATATTGTGGATTGAATTATGTCCCCCAAAAATGTGTGTAAATTTGGCTAGGCCGTGATTCCCAGTATTGTGTAATTGTCCAGCATTTTTTGTAATCTGATGTGATTTTCCTATGTGTTGTAAATCCTACCTTTATGATGTTAATGGGGCAGGATTAGATACAGTTATGTTAATGAGGCAGGACTCAATCTACAAGATTAGATTGTGTCTTGAGTCAATCTTTTGAGATATAAAACAGAGAAGAGAGCCAAAAGACAGAGGGACTTTATATCACCAAGAAAGCAGTGTCAGGAGCAGAGAACATCCTTTGGACCTGGGGTTCCTGTACTGAGAAGCTCCTAAATCAGGGGAAGATTAATGACAAAGATCTTCCCCCAGAACCAACAGAGAGAGAAAGCCTTCCCCTAGAGCTGGCCCCCTGAATTTGAACTTCTAGCCTCCTAAACTTTGAGAGAATAAATATGTCTTTGTTAAAGCCATCCACTTGTGGTATTTCTGTTATAGCTACACTAGATAACTGAGGCAGTCCCCCAAAGAGAAATGAAATCTTAATGCCTATATCTGTGAATGTTCCCTTGTTTGGAAATAGGGTTTCTTTTGTTATGTTAATGTTGCTGTACTGGAGTAGTGTGAGTCCTAAACCTAATCTTTTCTGAGTGGTTTCTTATAAAGAGTAGTACAGACACAGAGAGACAGACACACACCGGGTGAGATGCCACATGAGTAACCATGTACAAGCCAAGGAATGTCAAGGAATGCCCTGGGCTACTGACAAGTAGGGACCCTTTCCTAGAGCTGATTCCTTCATTTGGACTTCTCGCCTCCAAAACCATGAGACAAAATTTTTCAAAATTCTTTAAAGCCATCCACTTTGTGGTATTTTGTTATGGCAGCCCTAGGAATATCAATAATTTGGCAAGGGATATAAATAATTTGTGAGCAAAAGGCAGACTATGAGAAATGAGTTATTAAAAATGACTGCACATTCTTTACCCACCCTACAACTTAAAAGTAAAATTTATTTCCTTCTCTCTCCCTTGAATCTGGGTTGGCCTGTGACTGCTTAACCAATAGAAGATGGTGGAAGTAATTCTGAGCCAGTTCCATATTGAAGAAGGTCTTGGCAACTTTCACTTTTGCACTTTTGGAAAGCTTTGAACTACCACGTGAGAAGTCTAACTACACTGTTGGTAAGACTTTGTTGAAAGACCACAGGCAGTGGAAAGGCCCTGAGAAAGCATGGAGAGGAGAAAAGCCCAGAAGTTACAGCGTCCCAGTCAGTTCTTTAGATCCAATCCCGATTGCAATTTGAGGACAACTGCATAAAAATCTCCAAGTAAGACCAGCAGAAGACCTGCTCAGTTAAACTAAATAAACTCACAGAACTGTGCAAAATAATAAATGGTGAATATTTTAAATCACTAAGATTGGGATGGTTTATTAAAGAGTCATAAATAACTAGAATACCCGCCATCACCATTATCATTTCACACTGCTTTAGAAATACTAGTCAATGCCAATTGTCAAGAGAACGATATAATAAATATCACAGTGAGAAGAAAAATATAAAATTATTACTATCATTTACATGTGATATGGTTGTATGATTGGAAAATGCAAGAGAAGTGAAAATATTTGGTAAAATGATTGGTGTCAAAAGTAACATACAAAAATTATTAGCTTTCCTAATTTGAACAATAGAGGAACAATCTCATATATGGAACTAATTAAAAGAAAATATCTAGAAATAAGCTTAACAATAAATTCAAAATGTTTATATGAAGAAATTTTAGGACTTCTTCAGGATATAAAAAAGACTTAAACATAATGCATAGCTTGTTTTTGGCTAAAACATTCTCAGTATTTTTGGAGTTTCAATTCTTCATATAGTAATCAATAAATGGAATGAGATCCACATAAAAATACTAACACAATGTTTCCCAAATGTGATAAAATCATACTATATCCTTCTGGAAAAACAAACTAGAAAATATCAAGGGAAACTATGGAAAGTAACATTTATGATGGGTAACTAGAACAACCAAATTTAAAAATACAACATAAAGCTATAGTAGTAAGTTTTGTGATGCCAGAGGAAAGGAAAATCAACAAGAGTCTAAAATCCATAGAAAAATATGGTATATGGTAAATGTGGGAAAATGTTGATTTTTTAGCACTTAGTATTGGGGCAAATGGCTAACCCAATAAAGCTAAATCCGTATTTCTTTCCTTGTACTAAAATAAGTTCCAGATGACTCAGATTTAAACATAAAAAGGAACCCATAAATACCTTAAAGAAATAGAAGAGTTTTATTCAAAAATTTTAAATAGAAAGGTATTTCTGAGTTTGATGTAAAATCTAGGGAAGATTTTGGTAAATTCTTCCAAAATTAAAATTCACATAAATTCAACTCAGAAATTCAATGTTTGGGCATTTATTCTCCAGTTATATTTATATAGGTAATCAAAGTACGGTTATGTTCTAATAAGTATGCACAAATGT
Source organism: Trichechus manatus latirostris (assembly GCF_000243295.1). Classification (NCBI taxonomy): domain Eukaryota; kingdom Metazoa; phylum Chordata; class Mammalia; order Sirenia; family Trichechidae; genus Trichechus; species Trichechus manatus. The sequence continues at coordinate 2,421,283 of NW_004443948.1, read as the reverse complement.
AAAATATTCATCATGGCATTGTCTTGTATAGGAACAAATTAAAAATAATCTAAACATCTACCAAAATAATCTAAACTTGTAGTGGAGTACAAGGTAGCTCTTTAAAAATTGGCATAATCCCCTATGTTCAGATAGAGAAAGCTATTTATAATATGTCAATAATACAGAATAGACTATGTATTAATATATAGAGAACAACCAAATTTAGTAATACAACATAAAGATGTAGTATTGAGTTTTGTGCTGTCAGGGGTAATGACAATCAACAAGAGACTGAAATCCATAGAAAGATATGGTATATGGGAAATGTGGAAAAATGTTGATTTTTTAGCACCTAGTACTGGGGCTCATAGTGACATACAGGGATTTGACTTGATGGAAATGGGTTTGTTTTTGGTTTAGTATTGGAGCAACTGACTAGCCTAATAAAGCTATGAAGTATAAATCTAGGAAAATTAGTAGTTGTCAAAAATAAAATAGAACACGTAAAGATCTATATCCTAGGCATTAGTGAGCTGAAATGGACTGGTACTGGCCACTTTACTTGGATCTTCAATAAACAAAGTAGCAGTCAAGAAATCAAACATATTGCATTGGGCAAATCTGCTGCAAAAGACATCTCCGAAGTGTTCAAAAGCAAGTCACTTTGAGGACTAAGTTGTGCCTGACCCAAATCATGGTATTTTCAACTGCCTCATATGCATGCAACAGCTGGACAATGAATAAGGAAGACCAAAGAAGAATTGATGTATTTGAATTATGGTGCTGACAAAGAATATTGAATATACCATGGTGTGCCAGAAAAACAAACAAATCTATCTTGGAAGAAGAACGGCCAGAATGCTCCTTAGAAGTGAGGATGGTGAGACTTTGACTCACTTATTTCGGACAGGTTATCAGGAGGGACCAGCCCCTGGAGAAAAACATCATGCTTGATAAGGTAGCGGATTAGCAAAAAAGAGGAAGATCCTAGATGAAAAGGACTGACACCGTGGCTGGAACAATGGGCTCAAACATAGCAATAATTCTGAGGATGAAGCAGGAAGAAGCAGTCCTTTGTTCGGTTGTACTTGGGGTCACTACGAGTTGGAACCGACTTGATGGCACCTACCAATAAAAACAATATATTAACAATATAATTTAAGAGAGAAAGACACAGCAAATTAACTAAAATATCACCATTTTTGTATATAAAATAGCACGTACAATATACTAGCCAATGAGTAACATATTTCTAGAAGGATAAGTGAGAAACATCTTAGCTTGTGGCATATTACTAGTCCATGTATTTATCTTTTTGTATTTTTATTTATTTTGCTTTTGGTCTTTTTTATTTCCCTCTTCCAAATTTCATTACCCTCCCCTGCCTTTCCAACTATTTAATTTACATAAATGCAAATTTTCTCTGGACTCATCCTTTGTTACGATGTTTTTCAACAACTTACGTATTTATGGATAGATATAGTTCATTTTTATTGCCATATACAGTAAGTAATTTGTACTTAATTTTTCATCTTGGGAGGAACAGAAATGGATGAGGTTAATCAAAAGTGTACATCTAGCTTATTAATTGAAATTCTAACTATTTCTATTTTTCATCTTAAATACATTTTTAGTTCGCTTAAAAAACATATGTTATGCTTCATACAAAACAAACATTCCATATACTCTTGTTGTTGTCAGCTACTGTTGAGTTAGCCCCTGACTCATGGCGACCCCATGCACAGTGGAACAAAATGCTGTCTGGTTCTGTGCTATGCCATGATTGGTTGTAGATTGAACTGTTGTGATACATAGGGTTTTCATTGGCTGATTTTGCAAGTCTATAGCTAGGCCTTTCTTCCTAAACTATCTTAGTCTGGAAGCTCCACTGAAACTTGTTAAACATCATAGGAACATGTAAGCTTCCACTGACAGACAGGTGGTGGCTGTGCATGAGGTGCATTGGCTGGAATCGAACCTGAGTCTCCTGCATGTGAGGTGAAAATTCTACCAGTGAACCACCAGTGCCCCCTTACATTACATATAAGATGCTTCAAAATGATATGGATTTCAACTATTATTTTCTAATGGTTTATTCATACATTTGAAGGTGCATTTCATGGGAAAAGTTGGGACTTAAGAATTTTAACATGCATTCTAATGAGCATTGTTCCTTCATCCATATAAAGTTGATACATATTTAGGTCTACCCATACTTGTGCAAGTGAAATTGGTCATTCATATGACATTGGACATTCAATTAAAAATATGCATATGTCAAAATATACCACAATCTTAATCTCCATGTCATTATTTAGTTCTCATTGGCTTCATAGGACACAAACTGAGTGATTCACAGGGCGAACCTTTAATTAGACAGTGATCAGGCACCACAAGCAATGAGCTTTTTGACAGCAGGAACATTACTTTTTACCAGACTCTTTGAAAGTCTTTGTAATGCATGCTTGTAATCAATTCTTGATAAACTTAAGCAACAAAATTATTGTAAACATAGTTTTCAAGAGAAAAACAAGACATGTACTAATCAATCTGAAGGAACGCTAGGTTTTTCCTTGGTGCAAACAATGACAGGTTTTCAAGCAATCCAAGTATGTTAATCAATTTACTGCCTTAAATAGTTACATGCAAAAATGTAGTTATATGCTAAATAACACTCAAAGAAAAATTTACCTAAAAAGAAATCTACAGTGTTAGGAGTCAAATATGCCAATACTTATATCAACATATGCACTTTGAAACTCACTTTAAAATGCCCACTGGATTGAACAATAAAATATGAAAATTACTTTCCTTTCTTGGAAATTCACTTTGGTTATTAATAATATTAACTTTTATAACACACTGAGCTTTAATATCTGTTTCACAGACAGCAGTGAATCTTCTTTGGCTTTAAAAAAGATTAGCGTGTTGTCACTGCCGGATTTTTCTCTTATTTTCAGGAACCCTGTCTTTGTATATTGATTGACTGAATGATGATTTATTGATTTATGAACAAATAAGAATAAAACATTAGCAAGGCTTTAGCAAGAGAAATAATATTTCTCAAGTGAGGTATAATAATTTACTCCTTTTGGATATAACTGAGTCAGCTAAGTTGGATAAGTATATATTCTTTTTTTTCTGTATGCTCTCAGACCACAAAATATTTATATAATGACAAAGATCTGAACTGAAAATTTGATCCATGCCATGGCACAGATATTTCGTAAATATTCTAACATGGGAGACTAAAGTTTTAATTCATCTGGAAGATCCAAAGGGAGACACAGTATTAACTGAATTGGAAATCTAGTTTTTAAAGTAAAAGACTAAAGGAGGATTTTTTTTTTCTTTTTTAAAGAGCAGCTCTTCTTTAAAAATTTATACTTTGGAAATTCAATCCCTATATCAGCATGTTCTCAAAGGTCTTTATATGATATTTATTTATCTGTAATAAAAAAACCCATTGCCATCAAGTCGATGCCGACTCATAGTGACCCTACAGGACAGAGCAGAACTGCCCCGTAGGGTTTCCGAGGCTGTACAACTTTACAGCAGCAGACTGTCACATCTTTCTTCCATGGAATGGCTGGCGGTTTCAAACCATCAACCTTTCGGTTAGCAGCCGAGCTCTTTAACCACTGCGCCACCAGGGCTCTAATCCATAATATCTTATACCAAACCAAACCCATTGCCATCCAGTGGATTCCAACTCATAGAGACCCTAAAGACAGAGTAGAACTGCCCCACAGGGTTTCCAAGGAGCAGCTGGTGGATTCAAATTGCCGACCTTTTGGTTAGCAGGCAAGCTCTTAACCACTATGCCACCAAATTCCTTATTATAATATTGCATAAAATTCTAAGCAAGGAAGCTTTAAAATGAGACAAACACACAGAAAAATATGTTAGAAAAGTAGTTGAGTGATTTAGTTCCTAAAAATCCTGTTAGGTCAGAGCATACATAAAAAAGCAGCAATTGGCAACAGCAGTTCTTTTTTTTTTTTTAATTTGTGGAGACGACTGCTAATAATTATACACTGCATCCTGGTGGTCAAACTAAATAAGCCCTTTGAAAGTGCTTTTAGAGACCTCTTTGCACTAGTCTGCTGTAAAAATTTACTCATTTAATATCCTTTCTTTGCTGAACGGTATAAAAAAACCATGTGTTTTTTTCATCCACCATGCTAACTGAATCTGCTATATGCACAATAATCTTTTAAGAACCCTAGTCATATATAAAAATAAAAAGAATGACGGCATCATTTCTTCATACTATTATCATGCTAAATAATACAGACACTTTTATACGTTTTAAACTGTATTCAAATGTGACAGGATAAAAAAGTCACTCTTGCCAGCGTATCTGAAAATTACTAACTTCCGAAAATTAGAGACAAGTACTTCCCTAGATCCAAGTCTCTAAATAGATGATTAACCATTTTATTCCTGTGACATAGTCTAAAGTTACCACAAGTAATGATTATCACAGAATAACTTTATAAGAGAGATACTTGTAAGCACGATTAGCTTTAAAACACAACAGTTCCTGATGGAAATGCTAACATCTCCAAAACACATATTAAAATTTATAAAGGTGGTACAAATGTTGTGAGTGTATGGGGGAAACAGAGAAATGAAATGTTCATTTCATACCACCTGGCAAATCCTTCGTTTTAGGAACTTGCCCAGAAGAAAATACTGTAGCTATTGATATTATTAGATATATAACATAATGCCTCCCCCTTTGTTTCACAGCCCAGATCCAATTATCACCAAATCTTTTCTGCTTTTTCTTTGAAATATATCTAGAATCAACTTTATTACCTATCAAATGGGTTCTTGGAATAATTTCCAACTTGGTCTCTCTGCTTCCTGTTTTGTCCCTCTAAAGTTTATTCTCCAGAAGCAGCCAGAGTGGTCATTTTTAAAAGGATTGTATTTTGAATACGTAAAACGTTTACCTCATTTCAAATGTAAAAAATATTTTAAAAAGTGTATAGGGAAGGACAGATACATTGACCAATGGAACAGAATTGAGAACCCAGATGTAAATCCATCCACCTACGGTCACCTGATCTTCAACAAGGGCCCAAAGTTCATCAAAT
>NW_004443948.1:2357615-2414266 GCF_000243295.1 Trichechus manatus latirostris | reverse complement strand
TAAATGAGAAACTATTTTGTTCTGTAAGCCTTCATCTTAAGTGAGAATAACAGCACAATTGGAAGAGCATAATCAATGTCACTGAACTGTGCATGTAGAAACTTTTGAAATGGTGTATCTTTGGCTATGTGTATTTTCACCAAAAAAAATGGTTGATGAGTTAGAGGGTTGATATGTTGTGGGACTGTTAACCAATGTCATAAAACAACATGTGTTCTACTGTTTCATGAGAAACTATTTGTTCTGTAAGCCTTCACCTGAAGTACAATTAAAAAAAAAAAGTGTATAGGGAAAAGTTGATCACTCATTGATATAATTCCTATTCCCTTCCCCATAGATATTACTCTTCTTAGCTCTTATGTATCCCTAAAATTTATTTTTTCTTTTAATTTTTTTTATTGTACTTTAGATGAAGTTTTACAGAACAAATAATTTCTCATTAAACAGTCAGTACACATGTTGTTTTATGACACTGGTTAACAACCCCACCACATGTCAACACTCTCCCTTCTCGACCTTGGAGGACCTTTTTTTTGGTGAAAATATACAAAGCCAAAGTTACACCATTTCAAAAATTTCTACATGTACAATTCAGTGACATCGATTACATTCTTCCAGTTGTGCTGTTATTCTCACTATCCTTTTCCAAATTATTCCATCACTATTATCTTCAACTCACTGTCCCCTAGGCTTCCCATCAAACCTTTTGAATTTCTGTTATCAATTTGATCTCACATAGATAATTCTTTTCTTTGTTTGTACCTTAGATGAAAGTCTGCAGAATAGTTTCTTATTAAACAGTACACATATTGCCCTATGACAATGGTTAACAACCCCGCGACATGTCAACACTGTCCCTTCTCAACCTTGGGTTACCTATCACCAGCTTTCCTGTCCCCTGCTGCCTTCTAGTCCTTGTCCCTGGACTGCTGTGCCTCATTAGTCCCGTTTTGTTTTATGAGGCTGTCCAATCCCTCGCTGAACAGTGAACTTCAGGAGTGACTTCACCACTGAGCTAAAAGGGTGTCCAGGGGCCATATTCTCGGAGTTTCTCCAGTCTGTCAGGTCAGTAAATCTCGCCTTGTTTTTTTTGTGAGTTAGAATTTTGCTCTAAATCATTTTCCAGCTCTGTCCAGGACCCTCTATTGTGATCCAAGTCAGAGCAGTCAGTGGTGGTAGCCAGGCACCATCTAGCTGTACTGGACTCAGTCTGGTGGAGGCCATGGTAGCTGTGGTCGATTAGTCCTTGGGACTAATCTTTTCCTTGTATCTTGTTCTCTTCATTCACCCTTGCTCCCGAAGGAGTGAGATCAGTGGAAGTATCTTAGATGGCTGCTCGCGGCTTTTAAGACCCCAGACACTACTTACCAAGGTAGAATGTAGAACATTGTCTTTATAAACAGTGTTATGTCAATTGAGCTACATGTTCCCCGAGACTATGGTCCCCACAGCCCTCTACCCAGCAATTCAGTCCCTCAGGGAATTTGAAAGTGTCTATGGAGCTGCCATGACCTTTCCTTGTACAAGTTGTGCTGGCTTCCCCAGTATTGTGTACTGTCTTACCCTTCACCAAAGTTATCACTTATCTATTGTCTATTTAGTCCCTCCCCATCCCTCATAACCAACAAAGATTGTTTCTTTTTGTGTGTAAACTTTTACATGAGTTTTTACAGTACAGGTCTCATATAATATTTGTCCTTTTGTGATTGACTTATTTCACTCAGCATAATGTCCTCCAGTTGCATCCATGTTATGAGAAGCTTCACAGATTCATCATTGTTCTTTATCTTTGCATAATACTCATTGTGTGTATGTACCATAGTTTGTTTATCTATTCATCTGTTGATGGGCATCTACGTTGTTTCTGTCTTTTTGCTATTGTGAACAGTACTGCAACGAATATGGGTTTGCATGTGTCTATTTGTGTGATGGCTCTTATTTCTCTAGGATGTATTCCTAGGAGTGGGATTGCATTTTCTAGTGCTTTTTTTTTGTGGTGGTGACATTTTCTTTGTTCCTCTTACTCTCCTGTGCTGAGTTTCTTTTGTTTTGTGGATTTTCTTTTTCATTTCTTCTGTTTTTTTAGGTTTTGTTTTTACTGAGACTTTATGTTTTTCTTCTTTATTTTGATGAGTAGGTTTGTTAACTTTCTTCATGGTTACCTTGGAATTTAGCCTTATCTTCCTAGATTTGAACCTGTCTATTATTACTTGGTATCACCTTGCCTTCCTCCCCATTAGAAGGTTCTATACTTACAGCGTTTATTCCCTCTTTTATTGTTCCGATGCTGTTGTCATCTACAGATTAACCTCTCTGGTTCCCTGTTGTAATTCTTTTGGTTTTGCATCGTCCTTAAGAGTTCATTTCCTATGTTGGTATCTGGCTAGTACAATCCTATGTCCTAGATTCAGCCTGTGGTCTGATGTTGTTTGTTCTCAGATCAAAGAACTCCCTTTAATAAGTCTTGTAAGTTTGGTTTAGTTTTTACATAGTCCCTTAATTTCTTTTTATCTGGAAATGGCCTAATTTCACAATCATATTTGAACGAGAGTTTTGCAGGATATATTATTCTTGGTTGGCAATATTTTTCTTCCAAGGTGTTAAATATGTCATCCCATTGCCATCTTGCCTGCATGGTTTCTGTCGAATAATCCGAGCTAAGTCTTATACTGTTTCTCCTCTGTATGTGACTTTTTGTTTTTCTTGAGCTGCTCTCAGGATTCTTTGGTTGTCTTTGGTTTTAGGAAGTGTGATTATGATATGCCTTGGTGATTTTCTCTTGGGATCTATCCTATATGGGGTTTGTTGAGCTTCTTGGATGGTCAGCTTTTCATCTTTCATGATATTGGGGAAGTTTTCTGTCAGCAGTTCTTCAATGATCCTCTCTGTGTTTTCTGTTTTCTCCCCCTGTTCTGGAACTCTGATCACTCGCAGATTTTTGCTTTTGATTGTATCCCACATAATTCTCAGGGTTTCTTCATTTTTCTTCATTCTTTTTTCTGATTTTCCTCAAACAGATTTGTATCCAAGTGTTTGTCTTCAATTTCACTGATCCTGTCTTCCATCGTTTCAAATCTGCTCCTCAGCCCTTCTATGACACTGCCCATTTCTGAAATCTTGTTGTTTATCTTTTGGATTTCTAATTGTTGTTTTTGTATGGTTTCTAGTTGTGAATTTATTTTAGCATTTCCTTTATTATTTTCTTGAATTCTTCCATTTTTTGTCTGTATTTTCCATGCATTTGTCTGCCTTTTCCTTGAATTTGTCTATTTTTTCCTCATTTTTGTCTGCTTTTTGCTTAAACTCTTGGATAATTCTGAATATTAGGGAGTTGAATTACCAATCACTTAGGTCTAGTGCCTTTTCTTCTACCGGAAGGTATCTGGTGTTTTATTTTGGATGCCTGCTGGAACCATCCTGTCCTGTTCTTGTAAATGTTTTGATAGTGTCTGCTGTCTTCAGAGCATTCAGTGGTTGTTTTCCTTGTTTACTGATTGTAGATTTGTTTGTTTTATCCTGCTTTTTTGTTTTAATTGGTTATGCCTGAGCAGGCAGGCTGTGCATTGTTTGTTGTTTGCTTGTCTGTGGCATGATACTTTTCACCTCCTTCTCCAATGGGTAGGGTCAGTCACTCACTTATGGTACAGCAGGGCATGTCCAGCTGAAGGGGAGTTGTTCGGATGGGTTGTTAGTGGCACATACCAGGGCTGATGGTGAGGACTGGGAATCAGTGCAGGGCAGGTTCCAGTAGGTCATGCCTGTGTTGCTTGGGAGTGTGATGTTCAGCGCATGGTGCAGGTAGGCAGGAGGGAGGGGGTAGATTGTGATGTGTGGAGCTAAGATGGGTATGAAAAAGAAGAGAGAGAGGAGAGAGGAACAGGAGCCAAAAACATACACACAAACAAAAAAGAGTGCAAAGGGAGGTTGCTATTGGAGTGGAGAGATGGGAGATGGAGAAATGAGAAGAAAAAAAAAATGAGAAAAAGAAAAAGGGTAAAAGAAAAAAATGAATAAATCCAGAAACTGGAAAAGAAGAAAGACAAAAGGGAAATCAGAGAGAGAAGAAAAGAAACAAAAAAAGAAGAGAAAAAAAAGAAAAAAAAAGAAAAAAGAAATGTCCCCAGGGATGTCCCTGTTCGTCTGTGCAGAGTAAGGGAGTAGCTTCCAAGCTGCCTGGTACTTGCTGGCTGGAAGGGGCTTCCAAGCCAAGAAAAGAAAAAGAAAACAAATCAAAACAGAACAAATCAGAGCAAACAAACAAAAAAGCCCTGGGGGTCCTACCAGCGTGGCGGCCCGGGCTGGAAAGCTGTTTCACAGTCAGTCAGTGTTTCACAGCCTTTCAGGAAGAAAGAAAAGGTGGAGCATGGAGCCAGGTATTTGAGAGAAAGGAGGGGGAGGTGGTGAGAGGTAAGGAAGAAATCTAAAGAAGCCGAAAAAAAGCAACACCAGCAGCCAACAAAAGGCACTCAGGGAGCCAGCCAGTGTGGGCAGGTGGAATCCAAGGGACACTGGGGTGCTTCCTGCCGAAGAGACTGTGGTTGCAGGAAGCAGAGGTGGTTAAGTTGGGGTGAAGAAGGGTGGGGGTGGGAAAGACTGTATTGCTGGTTACCGGTTATTCTGTCTCCTGCTGGAAGCTCCGTGAAGCTGCTTTCTCACACCCCCTGTTCACTGATCTCCGATGGGAGTCCAAGATGGTGGATCCGTGCTGCAGTAGCTGATAGGGGACCTCTCTATGTATGTCTCCTCACTCTCTGTTCTCTGTCAGTTTCTTATTCCGTTTGGTGCTTGGCTGAGTTCTTTATCTCTTCATTTGATGTTTAGGGTTTCAGTATTGCGGTTTTCTCTGTTTGACTTAGTTTTTCTGAACTTTGCTGTGGAGGAGCAGTGTGGTGCTTCTGACTACAGCGCCTTGTTGCCTGGAAGTTTAAAATTTATTTTTTGAATTGGTTGGCAAAAGCAAATGTGGATTCTTTGTATATATTTTTATTTTCAAAATGCCACATGGGTTAGATATGAGTTTGTACTTTGGATAAATATTCCTATCACTATATACAGTGAGCCTTCTTTCCTCACACAGCTGCCTTATATTTTATTACAAGGTTGTAATATAATTTATGTACTCTCTCCCTAATTGGTGTATATTTAGAATGTTGCCACATGTGATATTACAAATAGTGCTGCAATCCTGTGCAGTCTCAAAATGCTGTTTCAAGGGATATTTTCCTTTAAAGTTTTCATGGATATTATCAAGTTGCCCTTCATGGGAATTATGCCAATGTACTCCCCGCTCCCCTACCAATAATGTATGAGGGTCTTAGTTTCCTCTATACCCTTACAAGCAAGTGTGTTGTCAGATTTTTGGATTATTGTCATGTGATTCCTTATAGAGTGTTTTGTAGGTAGTAGGTGCTCAATAAGCAGCCAGTGGTTAAGTGCTCAGCTGCTAACTGAAAGGTAGGCAGTTTGAACCCACCCAGTGGCTCTGAGGAAGAAAAGACCTGGCAATCTGCTCTCATAAAAATTATAGCTTAGGAAACCCTATGGGGCAGTTCTACTCTGTCCTACAGCATCACTATGAGTAGGAAGAAACTTGATGGCACACAGCAACAACAACAGGTACTCAACAGTGCTTTTCTCACTAAATTGACAGATATACTTGTTAAGATTTGTTTCAGATTGGACAAACTCTTATTTGATTAGTAATTCTAATAATAATTCTTTCATATATTTCAATAAATGGAGAGTATGCAGCAAGTAGAGATACCAAAAGTTGTGGATTAATGGAGAAGGAAGATTATTTCCATTCCAGATGTATCTGATAATTGGACTACCCTAATTAGGCCCAGTTTTATTTTTCATATTCTGAATTTTAAGAAACACAAATCTTTAACTAGTTTTATTCTGACCCATAGCAGCAATAGAAAGATTTTGGATTTTATGGCTGAAGAATTTGTCTTTGTTAATGAGCAAACTCATTAATCAGAAAATAACAACTAAGAGGCGGGGCCAAGATGGCAGAGTAATCGGATGCTTCTGATGGACCATCTTACAACAAGGACCAGAAAAAACAAATGATTCAATTATATATGTGAATCTGGGAGCCTGAACATCAAAAGCAGAGTTGAGGAACTGGACTGAGTGGCAGGGAGAAAAGGGAAAAAAAAAGAAAATAACAACTAATATTTATAAATTGCTAATAATTTCAAGAACTGGTCTAAGTATTTTACAATCATTATTTTACTTTATCTTTATAATAATCATATAGGTGATATTATTATATCAATTTTACAGATGTATAAACTGAGTTTTAGAGTGATTAAGTCACACAATATGCCACAAATACTAAAAGCATATATATTTTCTATTTCATGAAAGCTAAAATATTTAAATTTTCATAACTCATTATTCAGCTATTACGACTGTTACATTATGTTTTTATTCCTGTGGCATATGGTATTTTATAAGATTTTAATTAAATGTCAGCCTGATTTGATAGTATATGCTTCATAGTTACCTATTTTCCATTTGGTAAATCAAAAGAAGAGTGGAGCTATCAGGCTAAGCCCACCTTCATTTACGTCATTTCAACAGGTAAAATAAATTGTGTGTTTTAAATTTCCTGTTTCATAAAAAGGAAAAATGATCTGGCAGGTAATGTGGATTTATATTTCTTTTGGGTATGTATGTGTTCATTGGGAGATAATTATACTTTCATCCGATCTTTTTCAATATAGCTGTTCTTACCCTATAATATACTATGATTTTCTATTACTTATTTTGTGGTATATTAATATAAGTTGTTACTAGGTCTTATTCTGGGAAGATTCCAAAAACTTCATATTTCATATCCAGTGTAAGTGCTTGTTTTAATATGTAACTCATTCCTTTTTTTATTATCTTATTTTTTTCTATTGTAAAGGCACAGTATTTGATTAAACAAGAGTTGTAAGGATTTAACACTACTGTTGCATTTTATAAACATTTATCAAGCTGTTTATTTTGAAAAATAATTTCTTTTATGATAATTTAGGTTGTTATATGAAAGGAAATATTAAAGGAAATGTATTCATTTTTTTGTTCTATGGAATAACTTTTAATCTCTTTGTAAAGTTTACAACTTTAAAATATAAAAATGATAATCACTTCTGGGTGATGGGATACATGGTAAGACCAGTTAATTCCTTGGACATGACCCCCTTGCTACAAATAGTGCTGCAATCCTGTGCATAAATTGAGCATAAATTGAGTTCCTTGAGCAGAAGCTGTGTGGTGTGGGATGCCAAGAGACTGGATACAGCATTATAACTTCACAAATGGTGACTGCAAAAGCACTGTGGGCAGAGAAGGCAAGTCCATGTATAGAATATGTGCCTCTTTTAGTAAGAGTGAATCTCTGCCCAATCCATAATGAAAGAGGACCATGTAATCAACCTGGAACCAGGTGACTGGCTGATACTTGCGGAGAAATGGTGCCAGACTGGGGTTTACTTGGTCTGTGCTCTTAGAGATTAGGCAGTTGGCATTCAAGTTAGCCTAGTCAGCATTCATGTTAGCCTGGTCAGATTTGGTAAGGTAAAGTTCATGTTGTTGAGTCCATGCATAGCCTCCATTTCTGCACTCATGAAAACTTTTTTCATTTGTCCATTGAGCAGGCACTGGGATGGCTGGGGAAAGAGGCTAAAGAACATCCACAGAGAGTGCCATTTCCCACCTGATTATTAAATTCTTCCTCTGAGGTGGATGTGCTTTGGTGGACATTCACAACATAGGCTCAGTTATCCTCATAGTTTGTACCCACTCTGAGAGGTCCATTCACATGCATTTTCTGCAGAATTCCTTGTCAGTCATCTTCCAATCTTGTTTCTTCTAAGTCTCAGATCATCCAGCTAAACAATTAGCACAATAAGCAACTGCCAATGAATCAGTGGAGACTTGCACTTCTGGCCATCTCTCACTCCAGAAAAAAAGGAAAACAAATGTTGCCAACAAAACACTTTTTGGAACCAGGAAACGGTTGAGAGCCAATGGGTTTCCTGCACACACATTGCTGGCAGCTATGTCACAGGAGCAAGACGTGAGGAAGCACACTAAAATCAGATTGAGAAAAGCTTTCTTCCGATAGTGTCACTCTACTGATAAAATTTAACACAGTTCCAGATGGTGAAGGAGAAACGTTCACAGAGTCGAGTTCAAGTATCACAAAGCAGAGCAATGTAGAGTGGATGTGGAGCTGAGAAGTAAATAACTGATAACTGGCACATGCACATGCTATCATTTAATCCTGATAATGCAATTGAATATTTATCAATATTAGTTTCCAAGTTTAAGGAGCCCTGGTCGGGCAGTGGTTAAGGCTCTTGACTACTAACCGAAAAAACAGTGGTTCAAAACCACCAGCTGCTCCACACAAGAAAGATGTGGCAGTCTGCTTCCTTAGAGATTTACAGTCTTGGAGATCCTGAAGGGCTGCTATGAGTCAGAATCAACTTGACGGCAGTGGGTGGTGGGTGGAAGTTTAAGTTGACTTCCTAAGTTGACTTAGAAATGATGGATGTAGTCCCAAAGAGAAGATGAGTTGATTCCATAAAATTGTAAAAACATGTATATTTGAAAAAAAAAAGAATCAAAGCAAAGAAAATCAACATATAGGGAATATGTATTAGCAGCAAATACCACAAAAGAAAAGCTAAATTTATGTATGAAATATTTTATTCATTTATATAAGAAAATCATTAATTCCTCAATATATAAATAAGCAAAATTTATGACCGTAATTTCACAAAAGGAAATACAATTAGCAAGAAAATATAGCTGAAAAGGTTAATTTAAACATTAGTAAAGTGCCATGTTTTGCATAATGTAACTGGACTAATTGGTCGTTCTTCCCCTTTAACGTTGCGGCATATCAATATCTTGATGGCCCAAAAAAAAGGCTGAATGTCTTTAGTAGGACTTGCAGTCCAGAGCCTCTCTTGTGAGAAAAAAAACAAACTTTGAAAAGTGATATAACACTTTTATTTTTTCTAGCAGACCTCAGGAAGTAGCAGAAATACAATACTTTTTTGCTTAAGAATAAAGCTTACTGATCCCATTAGAATGGGAACTGTTGTTAGCCACCATCAAGTGAGACGGCCCCTGACTCATGGTCCCCCGGCATAACAGAACAAAATGGTGCACTATCCAGAGCCATCCCCATGATTGGTTGTGAATCATACCTTTGTTATTGATAGAGTTTTCAAAGGCTGATTTTTGGAACTATATTGACAGGCCTTTCTTCATAGTCCATCTTAGTCTAGAAGCTCTGCTGAAACCTGCTTAGCATCACAGCAACATATAAGCCCATCTTGCTAATTGTAAAATAGTTAACAAAATACAATATTTGTTTCTCAATTTGAAATTAGTATTTACATTTATTTGAATTAATCCTATGCTGATATACATAGACATATAATTTGCTTATATACATTGTTGTTGTTAGGAGCCATAGATTTGGTTCCGACTCATAGCAATCCTATTTACATCAGAAAGATGCCATCCTCACAATCCTGCTATGTTTGAGTCCGTTGTTCCAGCCACTATGTCAATCCATCTCATATAGGATCTTCCTCTTTTTCAATGAGTCTCTGCCTTACAAAGCATGACGTCCTTTTCCAGGGACTGGTCCCTCCTGATAACATGTCCAAAGTAAGTGAGACAAAGTCTCACCGTCTTTGCTTTTAAGCTACATTCTACTTGTACTTCTTCCAAGACAGATTTGTTTGTTCTTTCGGCAGTCCATGGTATATTCAATATTCTTCCCTGAAGCTATAACTGAAAAGCATCAATTCTTCTTCAGTCTTCCCTATTCATTGTTCAGCTTTTGATGTGTATGAGGCAACTGAAAATACCACGGCTTGGGACTGGCCTACCTTAGTCCTCAACATGACATCTTTGTTTTTCAACAATTTAAGAAGGTCTTTTGCAGCAGATTTGTCCACTGTAATGCGTCGTTTGATTTCTTGACTGCTGCTTCCATGGACATTGATTCTGGATCCAAGTAAAATGAAATCTTTGACAACTTCAATCTTTTATCCATTTATCATGATGTTGCTTATTGGTCCAGTTATGAGGATTGTTGTTTTCTTTATGTTGAGGTGTAATCCATACTGAAGCCTATACTCTTTGATCTTCATCCATAAGTGTTTCCAGTCCTCTTCCCTTTCAGCAAGCAAAGTTGTGTCATCTGCATATTGCAAGGTGTTAATGAGTCTTCCACCAATCCTGATGACATGTTCTTCTTTGTATAACCCAGCTTCTCAGATTATTTGCTCAGCATGCAGATTGAAAAGTATGGCAAAAGGATACAACCCTACACACACCTTTCCTGATTTGAAACCATATAGTATCTCATTGTTCTGTTGGAATGACTGCCTCTTGGTCTAGGTACAGGTTCCTCATGAGCACAATTAAGTGTTCTGGAATTCTCATTCTTCACAATGTTATCCATAATTTGTTATGATACACACAGTCAAATGCCTTTGCATAGTCAATAAAACACAGGTAAACATCTTTATGGTATTCTCTATTTTCAGCCAACATCCATCTGGCATCAGTAATGATATCCCTCAGTCCACATCCTCTTCTGAATTCAGCTTGAATTTCTAGCAGTTCCCTGTCAATGAACTCCTCCAACCATTTTTGAATTACCTTCAGCAAAATTTTACTTTACAATGATATTGTTCGATAATTTCCACATTCAGTGGATCACCTTTCTTTGGAATGGGGACAAATATAGCTCTCTTCCAGGTAGTTGGCCAGGTAGCTGTCTTCTAAATTTCTTGGCATAGATGAGTGTGCACCTCCACCACTGCATCAATTTGTTGAAACATCTCAGTTGGTATTCCATCAGTTCCTGGAGCCTTGTCTTTTGCCAATGTCTTCAGTGCAGCTTGAATTTCTTCCTTCAATACTGTCAGTTCTTGACCACATGATACCTCCTGAAATGGTTGAAAGTTGACCAATTGGTATCTATGTAATCAAATAATGACAGAGACAGACCTATGTGAATTTCACATAGACCAGAGTATTGCAAAGGAAATTAGCCTGATCTAGAATGTTCCACCACTCTCCCTAGAATTTGAAGACTTGGAACACATTTTTATTTCTCCATACTACCTCAACACAAACTCCAGATCATTCAATACGTGCTAATGATATAGTGTCATGCAGAAAGTTGGAGAAACTCCAGACTGAAGACCTGAGACTGTGGGGGAATACACAGAAGAAGAGCAATGAATCAAAGGAGCAATGAATCAAAGAAACCATCACTCATCTGTCAGTTTGTAGTACAGTGGTGGCTTGTGTGTTGCTGTGATGCTAGAAGCTATGCCATGGGCACTGGTATCTCAAATACTAGGAGAGTCACCCATGGTGGACAGGTTTAACAGAGATTTCAGGTTAAGGCAGACTAGGAATAAGGATCTGGTGATCTACTTCCAAAAGAAATTGGCTAGCGAAATCCATGTGGATAGCAGTGGAACACTGTCTGATATAATGCTGGAAGATGAGCCCCTCAGGTTGAAAGATACTCAGAATATGACTGAGAAAGAGCTGGCTTCTCAGGTAGTTGACCTTAATGATGTGGATGGAGTCAAGCTTTTGGGATCTTCATTTGCTGATGTGGCAGGACTCACAATGAGAAGATACAGCTGCATACCTCCATTAGTAATTGGAACTTGGAATGAATGAAGTATGAATCAAGGAAAATTGGAAGTTGTCAACAATGAAATGGAACACTTGAAAATAGATATCCGAGGCATTAATGAGCTGAAACAGACTGGTATTGGCCATTTTGAAATGGAAAATCATATAATTCACTATACTGGGAATGACAAATTGAAGAGGAACAGTGCATCATCAAAAAGAACATTTGAAGATCTATTCTGAAATACAACACTGCTACTTATAGGATAATATCCACGTACCTACAAGGAAGACCAGCTAATTATTCAAATTTATGTACCAATCTCTACTGCAAAAGATGAAGATATTAAAGATTTTTACCTTGAATTAACTTCAGCAGTCTGAAACTGATCAAACATGCAATCAAGATCATTTATAATTACTGGCGATTGGAATGCAAAAACTGGAAACAAAGAAGGAGGATCAGTAGTTGGAAAATATGGCTTTGGTGATAGAAACAATGCCAGAGATAGCATGGTAGAATTTTGTAAAACCAATGACTTATTCATTGGAAATGCCATTTTGCAATGACATAAATGACAACTATACAGGTAGACTTCACTGGATGGAATACACAGTAATCAAATCGACTACATCTCTGGAAAGAGATGATGGAGAAGGTCAATATCATCAGTCAAAACAAGGCCAGGGGCTGACTTCAGAACAGACCGTCAATTGCTCACATGCAAGTTCAAGTTGAAGCTGAAGAAAATTAAAACAAGTCCATGAGAGCCAAAATATAACCCTGTGTATAGCCCACCCAAATTTAGAGACCATCTAAAAAATAGATTTGACGCATTTAATACTAATAACTGAAGACCAGATGAATTGTGGGATGACATCAAGGACACCATAAATAAAGAAAGCAAAAGGTCATCAAAAAGGGAGGAAAAAAAGAGAAGACCAAAATAGGTGTCAGAAAATACTCTGAAACTTGCTCTTGAATGTAGAGTAGCTAAAGCAAATGGAAAAAAATGATTAAATGAAAGAGATGAACAGAAGATTTGAAAGGGTGGTTAGAGAAGATAAAAGTAAAGTATTATAATGAAATGTGCAAAGAGCTGGAGTTAGAAAACAAAAGTGAAGAGCACATTTGGCATTTCTCAAGCTGAAAGAACTGAAATAAAAATTCAAGACTCGAGTTGCAATATTGAAAGATGCTTTGGGCAAAATATTGAATGACGCAGTAAGCATCAAACGAAGATGGAGGGAATACACAGTCACCGTACCAAAAAGAATTGATCAACGTTCAGCCATCTCAAGAGGCAGCATATGATCAAGAACTGATGGTACTGAAGCAAAATGCGCAAGCTATACTGATGATGGCATTGGCGAAAAACAAGACTCCAGGAATTGATAGAATACCAATTGAGATGTTTCGATAAAAAGATGCCACACTGGAAGAGCTCACTTGTCTATGCCAACAAATTCGGAAGACAGATACCTAGTCCACTTCCAAAGAAAAGTGACCCAACAGAATGCAGGAATTATTGAACAGTATCGTTAATATTACACACAAGTAAAATTTGAAGATAATTCAAAAATAGTTGCAATAGTACATAAACAAGGAAGTGCCAGAAATTCAAGCTGGATTCTGAATAGCACATGCAACAAGGGCTATCATTGCTGATGTCAGATGGATGTTGGCTGAAAACAGAGAATACCATGAAGATGTTTACCTGTGTTTCATTGACTGTGCAAAAGCATTCAACTGTGTGAATCATAACAAATTATGGATAACATTCCAAAGAATGGAAATTCCAAAACACTAGACTGTGCTCATGAGAAACCTGTACATAGACCAAGAGGCCATTGTTTCAACAGAACAAGGAGATACTGCATAGTTTAAAACCAGAAAAGGTATACATCAGACTGTATCCTTTCACTATACTTATTCAATCTGTATGCTGAGCAAATAATCCAAGAAGCTGGATTATATGAAGAAGAACATGGCGTTAGGTTTGGAGGAAGAGCATTTAACAACCTGTGATATGCAGATGACACAGTTTTGCTTGCTGAGAGGGAAGAGGACTTGAAGCACTTACTCATGAAGATCAAAGAGTATAGGATTCAGTATGGATTATACCTCAATACAAAGAGAGCAAAAATCCTCAAAACTGGACCAATAAGCAACATCATGATAAACAGATAAAAGATTGAAGTTGTCAAGGATTTCATTTTACTTGGTTCCACAATCAAAGCCCATGGAAGTAGCAGTCAAGAAATCAAACCATGAATTTCACTGGGCAAATCTTCTGCAAAAGACCTCTTTAAAGTGTTAAAAAGCAAAGATATCACTTTGAGGACTAAGATGTGCCTGACCCAAGCCATGATATTGTCAATCACCTTATATGTATGTGAAATCTGGACAATAAATAAGGAAGACCAAAGAATTGATGCATTTGAATGATGGTGTCGATGAAGAGTATTGAATGTACCATGGACTGCCAGAAGTATGAACTTGTCTGTTTTGGAAAAAGTACAGCCAGAATGCTTCTTAAAAGTGAGGATGATGAAACTCATCCATTAAAATCCATTATCAAGTCCTATTAATTCTACCTTCAAAAATGAACTCAAATTTGACCACCTCTCATCACTATACCGGCACCACATCAATGCCAGCCACGCTCATCTCTAATGAGAGTTACGTACTAACCTCCTAACACTTCACGCCAATACATTTTCTCCATTTTTTTTTCCTCACATTATAGCCTTTGCAAACTTAAAAAGGGGAACATTTGGATCATATTATTTCCTTGCTTAAAATCTTTCAACATTGTTCTATTTCACTTACAATAAAATCTAACTACAGCCTTTGGGGTCCTGCATGACCTGAGCCCTGACCACCTCTCCAACTTCATCCTCTACTACTCTTCCCACTCATCTTTTTTATCTTCATTTACTTTATCTTCTGTTACTTTTCTACTGCTCATCCTCCAAGCTCACAAAGTGTGCACTGAAACTTTTTACTTTAGGACTTATGCAGCGTAGTTTGCTTTGCCTGAAATATTCTTGTCATTATTCTCATGGCTGGATAGTAAAGTATTTAGTATAGTGCTGGGCATATAGCGAGTACTCAGTACACTTTAACTGTTAGTATTCTTATTGTTATTAATATTATTCTTCAAGTCTCACATTAAATAATATTTCCTCTGAGAGGGCTTCTGTCACCATATTACCTAAAGTTAAAACTGTTCCCCAGGCCTACTAGTTATTCTTTACTACACCATTGTACATGTTTTCTTTGCATGGAGGGTGTTGTGATATCAGATTGCACTGGTTTAGTTCATTGTTCGTTTACATGTTTTTTGTCTACCTTTCCCATTAGACTCTAACCTTTTTTTTTTTAAATCTAGAGTTTAGCACAATAACACATTGTAGTTCTCCAACAGGTATTTTTGAATGGACGAATGTTTTTAAATTTAATTTCTTACCACACCACTAACACAGGCCATTTTGTATACATTACTAAAGATTTGGTGATAAAAGAAATTTTAATGTAGGAGGAAAACGGAAAAATAGATATTAAATATGACTTTCTCACAAAGTCCAAACAAAAAGGTAATGGATAGGGTTGGACTCCTTCTAGGCTTGCAGATCATATGTATAAATGTAGAAGTTATAAACCAAACAAAAAGTTGTTAAATTATACTCTATAGTCCTATCTTGATAAAAATATGTTTATAATGACATGGAGGACACATTCTAAAATAAGAATTCTTGAAATGCTTATATTCCTTGAATGAATGTGGTGACTCAGAGAGATCAAGCCTCCTACAAACCCAGCCCATAGTTCATCCCTCCCTCTCCCCGCACTCCTGGCTGTGCCCCGTACCATGAGGGTTATCATATGTAAACTCCATCCACATCCTATAGTAACAGCTACTCTTTCAGGCCACCTCTCTAGCCTGAGTTGCACATACTGGCAATTGCTTAAGTGCTCAAGAGAATGGACCCAGGGAAAAGGCAATGCAGTCTCTGCAATAAGTGTCTGAGGGCCATTTGGGCAAGGTGATTGGGACCCCAGGAAACCAGATTATGGTCTAGTGTGAGGGGCACACACTGGCAGGCATATCAACAAGGCTCTGCAGACTTCCAGTCCTGTCAGAAGCACAGCAGCAGATCAAG
Source organism: Trichechus manatus latirostris (assembly GCF_000243295.1). Lineage (NCBI taxonomy): Eukaryota > Metazoa > Chordata > Mammalia > Sirenia > Trichechidae > Trichechus > Trichechus manatus. The sequence continues at coordinate 2,398,417 of NW_004443948.1, read as the reverse complement.
GCCAGAACAGGGCTCTCTAAAACACGAGGTGTAGGGCTAGAGCTCCTGTTGCTTGGGTCTTAGAGCTGTATAGCATAGGATTCCTCCCATGGCTGTAACACTGTTCTTAGAGTCCATATTCCTCTTAGATTTTGTATTTTAGAGAAATCCTATCCCCTCCCAAAAGATTAACTTTGCCTTAGACTTTAATTGCATCTAGAAATTTCATAGAACACTGTAATTAACCTCAGTACATTTATCAAAGTCTGAAATATTCAGTCCATCATAATATATTGGAAAAGAAGGAAAAATTGACTTCAGCTGACAAGATGTAGCTCTTGGCTTCATGGGGTTCCATCGCCGCTCTTGTCTCTTTCTTCCCAGATCTGATGACTATATTCCTCACTAGTAGTCTTCTTCGTTTCAGATTTCTACTCCGAGTCTCCTGTTCGTGTCCCTTGGGCATAATTCAGGCTCCTACTTGCTGTCCTTCACCAACTTGCTATATCACAAGCTATAAGAATCAGCTTATTTTCTTATTTTACTATCTCTCAGTCTCTACTTGATTATAAATCCATAGAGAGCGAGCACTAAGCCTACAGTACACACGGTTATTTTCCTAGCAACTAGCCCAGGTGTGCCAATAATACGAACTAAATTAATTTGTAGTTATGCATTCATAGAAGTAGTTCTCCCATAATTCATACAGACTAATTCATGTTGAGAGAGGAGAAAAATTTCCTACAGGCAAGATGATCTGCAAAAATATTTTTTGATCCAAAGATAGCTCTTTACTTTAATACATTTATAGAAGCTACATTTTCTTTTTTTCTTCTCCCTACTTTGCAACATTGTCCAGGGACTTTCCTGTGCACATGAAATGGACCCATTATGATATACGAAAAAAAATGATATCTGTTCAAAATATACACCCTTATCTATACAAATAACCAGTCGAAACTTAAAATGATTTTCTTTAAGTGTGACCATATCGAATGCTTGGGCAAAATACTTATTATATTCCCTACCCTATTCAAACCAAATTTATAGAGATAGTGATATTCATTTTATTCCTTATTCATCCTCTCCCTATTCTGTTTGAGACTGTGGTAGCTATAGAAATACACCTCTTATCCATAACTAAGGGTAATAATTGACCATAACTAATCGATGGTCCCAACTGCTGAGCTCTGAAATACATCACATGTTTGCACTGAGACCAACTTTCCATGGACTGTTCCAAGTCAGTGGCTGAGTGTGACAGGGAAACTAAGAAATGCTGTTCCTGGGAGATGTGGAACTTGTCTGACAGTCAACATTGTCTTGAAGACTCCCCATCAACCCTGAGGAATTTCCTTAAAGTTGAATTGCAGTTCATGACTCTTATACACACTTCCTTCCTTTTCTCTGTTCTTCCCAAGGGTCAGGCTTACGTAGTGGTCTATCAGCTCTCCCTGCCTCACCCCATTCCTTTAATATTTTCCCTCATATTCCAGTCCTCCAGTCTTGAAGATTTAATCCCATCTTGGCTTCTGCTTCTCAGAGGACAAGGAATAACACAAGTGGTGTCAGGAGTGATCTGAGAAAGCAGATGATAAATTGGGGATTTGGAACAAGTTCGCTCACCGCATGGTGGATGAAGATGGTACCTGGTTGGAAGATAGTACAAAGATAGTCACCTGACACAAGGTGGTTGCCCAATTGTTAAAGATCTCATTGGTGGTGACCTGTGGAAATATTCTAGTAGATACAACTGCCGTTGCAGGTGTGATGATTTAGACATTTGAAAGATATAGAGGAGACACTGTTGTCTTAGTTATCTAGTGCTGCTATAATAGTGCTGCCCAGCCAAGTTGACATGCAACCTTAATCATTGCAAATGTCTAAAAAGACAGCAGGACTGGCCAGTTCCTGCTAAGTTGTATTGTTGTCTACAGAGAGATTAGAAGAGACTTGGGATGATTATAAGTATTTAAGGCTAAATATTAGAGTTAGAGGACTTTTGTGGTAGCTTACAAAGAGGTCTTTATCTCCTTTAGGGGAAGGACAGCCACATGAAACCATCAACCAATTAATGTTAGGTTCAGGGAATCTTCTAATATTCTCTTCTGAATTTCCACTTAAGGAGAGAGACCATGGAGGAACTACTTTCTGCGTGGTGAAAGGTATAGATGATAGTGGCCATGAAGATGTGCCACCCAGATCTTTGATGAGCATAATTGACCAGCAGCCTAAGATGCTGTGCTCTGAGGTTATACTTTTCATGAACTGCTCCAAGTCAATAACTGAGCATGGCAAGATGCTAAGGCAGGTCCATTCTTGGAAGATGTGGGGCTCCTGTGATGGCAATTTGTTTCAAAGACCCCCAATGACTTTGCTAAACTCTCTTAGAACTTCACTCTAATACTCTTCCACCCAACCTTCCTCCTTTACCTCTGTTTTTCACAGAGTCATATCAGCAATATGGTCTCACAGCTCTCCCACCTTCTCCTGGCTTCCTTCCCACTTCCTCTCTTGCACTTCCAATCTCATCTTGGTGTCAGCTTTTCAGAGGATCCAGACTAACAGAGATTCACTTTGGACTGGTCCTCCTTTTCACACCTGGAATAAAGAGTGAGTAAATGCTTGATGTGTCAGTCTATAAAATGTAAAAGTATCACTAGAATAAATCAAAAATATGATTCTCATTATTTCAAGTATTCTGATACAACTTCATACATGACTCAAGGAATGTATGGAGGTCTTGCTTCCATTTTGTGCAAGTGATCAGTTGCCACTGAGTCAATTTCTACTCATGGCAACCTGTGTGTTTCAGAGTAAAACTGTGCTCCACAGAGTTTTCAAGGCTGTAACCTTTTGGAAGAAGATGACTAGATCTTTCTTCTGAAGTGTCTCTTGATGGGTTTAAACTGCCAACCTTTCAAGTAGTAGTCAAGCACTCAAGCGTTTGCATCAACCAGGACTCCTTTCATACATGTAATAAATCCTTATTTTGAATTTGAGAATAAGATGGAAATATTTTCACTATGAATTATATTTTTTCTTTCTTTTAATGTGACTGGACATTCTTATTTTTTCTGAGTTCAAGCAATATTTTCATGTTCCCTATACTGCTTTTGACATTTTAAACAATGATATGAAGTGATGGATGTGTACATACAAGCTTAAAGATTAAAATGGGCAGAAAAAGACAAAAGAATTGAGACATCCCAGAGCAGGTGAGATTCCAGAAGTGAGGTGCCCAGAGCACTGAGTGCTGGATGGGGAAAAAGAGCAAATTCTGTCTTCCATTTCCTCTATAGAATACTGGATTAAAAAAAAGAAAAATAACTGCTACTGTTCTTATAAAGTGGAGCTTTGTTTGGGGAGAACTAGAAGAACATGAGGAGACGGTTTGTACATGGGTTATAACCAAAGAAAGAGGCTTTCAGCTTTTATAGAGAGAAAATCTATTGCTCCCAACTCCCATACAGAAATACTTGGAAAATATATACAGTCCATTTGTTTGAAGAAGCTCTAAAATTATTACTTTGCTTGGATGTCCTCTTGTCTTTGACTAACCCTGTTCCCTGCCCTGGGACTCTGGAGAAGGTAAAAGGTAGAAGAAAAAGGAAAGGAAAGGAGGAAGAGGAAAAGACAGGGAAAGGAGAGGAAGAGAAAGAAAAGGAAAATGGATGAATGAGATCGAGGTTCCACCATCTACCTTTGGAATAAGTTTAAAAAGCAAAAGCAAAAGCCAACAAAATCCATTGTTTATAATGTCAGTATGAGGCATTTATTTTAAAATGTGGATTAACCTTTTAAGTCAGGTGTCACTCCCAATACATATCCATGGGCATGCACTCCCATTATTAGGAGGATATAGTCATGATAATTTGCAAAAGGTGACTGTGAAGGTTATGTCTTTGATTGACAGTTGCAGATTGGTTTGTCTACAGTAATATCATCCCTGAGTAAAAGACATCTAACAGCTGCACCTCCTCATTCCAGCTGTTCCATTAGTGTCACTGGCTTCCCTAGGGCTTTGTCTCTTCTTACCTTGCATGTTTATGGATAAAATTTAAATTCTACTATTACACTTTTAGAACCAAATAGCCACCTTCCTTTATTTTGGTTGCTTTTTCCTAGTCTATTTCCCCACCTTAATCCTCTCAGAAAGTTTTGATAATTAGTTATAAGGAATATAGTTTCACATTATTAAATTTGATTAACTAAATGTCAAAAGCATTCAGAATAGTATCCTAAAAAGAAAACAACAATTCAACTCCACATGGCCTATATTTCTTTAAATTTAAAACTAGTTTAGGTATTTATAAACCATTTTTATTAATAATTTGATGTAACATCTTCACTTTAAATCACTGATCTTTTCATTCTTTTATAATTAGCAGCAAATCTGTTATCATTTTAAAAGGATGCAGTGAAATAATTATTGGGCATTGAATTATGTACTGTTTGACTAATATTAATAAAAATAACAGCATATTTAAATTATGCAAGACACAAAATGTTAAATCATCCGCTATATATATTTTAAAGAGAATCCTAGGTTTCCTAAGGATAGCTCTGAATCTTATTTTTATATAATTTGCTACAATTCTGAGTTATGTGTAGAGAGGCACAGCATAACATACACACACAATGAAGTTTGCCTGAATTCTGAAGACATAAATTGTGGTGCTGCCAATAATTCACAACTTTAGTCAAGTCACTTTATTCATTTTGGTCTTTGCAGGGTTACTAAGAAAATTAAACAAGAAAAAACCCGAACACAGTGCTAGGCGCACATTAGGTGCTAAATAAATAATAGTTGAATATGTTTATCTTGTAGAAATTTAGCAAACGATGTGAGAAAAACCTTCTCATAATGGAATTTGCAATCATATAAAGCAATCTGGAGATAGATTAGCCACTGGAATCTGGAGTGAATAGGATATATGACATTTAGACAAGTTACTTAACCACGCTGTGTCTCATTTTTTCACCGGCACAGCGAGGAAAAAACTAGTGTCTGCCTCACAGTGTTATCACAAGGGAGAAAGGTGTTCACATTCATAAAATATGTGGAGTAGGACTTGTCATATAGTAATCATAATATAAAGATTTGTTAGACAAATAGATAAATTATAGGCGGTAGAGGTTTACTACTCTTTTAATAAATACATGATATAATGAAATTATTCATCAGTGTAAACTTTTAATCTTACGTATTTCTAGATTAAGAACTGCTCTGTAAGTCACTTATCTCAATTACATGTACTTACGACCTGACAGGTAAAGTTTATCTGGATTAGGTGAAATTTTCTATGTTCTCGACTATAGATTTGCTTCTTAAAGTATGATCCTTGGACCAACAACAGCATCATGGAAAATATCCGGTGCCACCCCAGCAAGTCTGGATCAGAATCTGCATTTCCACAGGTTTGCCAGGTTGCAGTATTCTAAAGTATACCAAGTCATTGATATCTCACTTTTGAAAAAAAGAATACAAGATTAGAAAAAACTCAATATAGAGTGGCATATATTTTTCATTTGTAAGAACATTTCTGTTTAAACAACCAACCCATTGCCATCAAATCGGTTCCGACTCATAGTGACATACATGACAGAGTAGAATTGCCCCATAGGGTTTCCAAGAAGCAGATGGTGGATTCAAACTGCCACACTTTTGATTAGCAGCCAAGCTCTTAACTACTGTACCACCAGGCCTCCTAAACAACAAAGCACATATAAAAATAAAATCTTATAATATGTAATTTATTCTAACTATAGATGTAACTATTCAGTTTTTTCTTTCTTTGATTTTCTCTGATTTGTGTAACAAAATCAATACCTTTTACTGGCAGTTCAAACTCACCTAGTGGTGCTTCAGAAGAAACGCCTGGTGATCTACTTCCAAAAGGTCACAACCTTGAAAATCCTATGAAGGGAAGTTCTACGCTGCAACACGTGAGTTCACCATAAGTCAGAATCGACTCAATGGCAATTGGTTTATTAATAGGAATCATTCTTTTTAGTTTTTTTTTTTTTTTTGGTATTGTTTTGTGTTCTACTTTGTCTTTAAAGTAAGCATTGGGGAAATATCTTTGGGACAGATAAACTTGCTTTCATATTTTGAGGTAATATATAATTGTAGGGATTGTAAGATTGAACACCACTGGGAGAATAGAGCTGTCCAAAAGTGAATGAGTGTTCTGTAAAACATAGCTTCTTAAAAGGGGGGGAAAAATGGCAATATGTTAATAGGTTTGACAACACACTTGCCAATTTTGACCCAGAGGTCACTGGTTCTCTGAATGATGGAGTCTCCTTGCCTGATAGTTGAAAGAAAGAAGCATTTATGTAATTTGTCCATGGGAATCACATTATCCACTGGAATGTTTGGATTCTGAGCCTGTCAAAGCCTAGATACATAGAGTCAATCTATGACTTGGCTATTCAAACACTTGTGGCATAATATTATGACACAATGTGTACACATGTAACATATACGTTCATTATAACCATTGTTATGGGGTTTACCTGCATCATGACATCACGTAAGCCCTAGGCAATTTTGTGTTATGCTTCTGATGATTCAATGAAGATACTTGTTAAAGTCGTTCTGATAAGACAGTTCCATTGGATTTGAAGATACCTCAGACACTTTCATATTTTTTATTTTCTCTTTTAAGAATTTGCTTTTAGGAAAAAAATCATATTTCAGAAGAAATTCTACTGTAATACACTTTGTTTAAAAACAGGCCAGATGTAAAAAAAAAAAAAAAAAAAAGAAAGAAAGATCAATACTTGATACTAGAAGCTTATAGCATAGTACAATTCTTAGGCAGACGCTTTCAGCGATTAACATGAATTTCTGCATAATATACTTAGATTTTGGACAGAGTGTCAGAAGGACAGAGGTAAAGATTAACAATGAGCCACTGTTTCATTCTACAAGCTCTTTCCTCTTCCCTGAAGATTTAACACTTTCTTGGCACCTTCCCCATCTCCCATCTCACCTTGCTCCAGATGAACACACATAGATAGTCAAGGATACATGCACATATACACAACGAAACACTCAGAAAAATCAGGGGAGAAAGAACAAAATAACCCAATGATGCTTAAATTGTCTAGTAACGTTGTAATAATGCCCTATATCTAGTGTTATGTGCATTTATGTGATATATATGTTTGTTGTACGTATGTATGATATATTTAATTTTATAGTTTTTCTAATGTAGAAAAAATAAGCAAACACATTGGACTCACATAGGCTTGAGTTAGAATCCTAGCCCTCATGTGTAACTGTGAACTTACAGTTCACTTATAGTTTTCCGAGTAGTTGAGCGAAAATAGTTTGCACCATTTAAGGATCCGTCATTCTCTGTGAATTATCTCATATTAAATGAATCTGTTGACAAGATAAAATTGGATAATGCATGTTTTGATGAGATTTGCAAAATGGAAACATTTGTTATGTATACTTAGGTGGTGATGTTGTTGTTAGGTGGCACTGAGTCAATTTTTGACTTATAGAGACCCTATAGGACAGAGTAGAACTGCCCCATAGGGTTTCTTAGGCTGTAATCTTTACAGATTGACAGGTCTTTCTCCAGTGGAGCTGCTGGGTGGTTTTGTACTGCCAACCTTTTGGTTAGCAGCTGAGTGCTTACGTGATACTCTTCCCGAAAGCACCACCCTCCGTCTAGCACAGACCAAGCATTCATTTATTTTTCATAATTGACATGGGGGCTCAGAGTATTATCATACTTGTCAGGGAACAAAAATGGTGTTCATTCTTGAGGTTGAATAAGATACACATGCATATATGTTTGATGGATGGGAGTGGGGATAAAAGTTGGTAAAAAAAATAAGTATTGAGATGATATGGAACATACCCAACCAGTCACAAGAAATAATTCTCTCATAATGGGCTAGACTCTAGAAGGTCAGTAGGTCAGAAGGATGCAGAGCTTCCAGTTGCAGCTACAAGGCTTACTCACAGTTGGATGTGGTCTGACCCATCCTGAAGTCACTATATGTCATCTGGGTAGACATGTGTAAATCAGAAGTTGCTCCAATAAAGCTCCATAGACACATCCAAAATCCCTGAGTGACCAAATTGCTGGGTGGAGAGCTGTGGGGACCATGGTCTCGGGGAATATCTAGCTCAATTGGTATAACACAGCTTATAAAGACAATGTTCTATGTTCTACCTTGGTGAGTAGCGTCTGGGGTCTTAAACGCTTGTGAGCAGCCATCTAAGATACTCCACTGGTCTCACCCCTTTGGGAGCAAGGGAGAATGAAGAAAACAAGATACAAGGGAAACATTAGTCCAAAAGACTAATGGACCACAACTACCACAACCTCCACCAGATTGAGTCCAGTACAGCTAGATGGTGCCTGGCTACCACCACTGACTGCTCTGACCGGGATCACAACAGAGGGTTCCGGACAGAGCTGGAAAAATGTAGAACAAAATTCTAACTCACAAAAAAAAACCAGACTTACTGGCCTGACAGATACTGGAGAAACCACAAGAGCATGGCCCCCGGAAACCCTTTTAGTTCAGTAATGAAGTCGCTCCTGAGGTTCACCCTTCCGCCAAAGATTAGCCAGCCCCATAAAAAAAAAAAAGACTGATGGGGCACAATAGTCTAGGGACAAGGACCAGAAGGCAAGAGGGAACAGGAAAGCTGGTAATAGGGAACCTAAGGTTCAGAAAGGACAGTGTTGATGTCGTGGAGTTGTTAACCATTGTCATAAAACAGTATGTATACTAACTATTTAATGAGAAACTATTTGTTCAGTAAACCTTCATCTAAAGTACAATTAAAAACAAAAAGTTGCTCTGATAAACTCTTAAGCTCCCAAGCCTTAGAAATCTTGCATAAGAGATCCCTTTCTCATCCTGTGTTGTGAGGACTGAGCTCAATATTGGCCAAGGACTAAAGAAATGAGATTTCCACCCCAATGGCATTGGAAAATCTGTGGCTTCAATGGCAGTCATGGTTGTAGATTTTCAGGTATGCAGAACCTACACTTAGCAGAACCTTAGCTCAATAGAGGATGGTAATTGTTGTTCCCAAGATAGATCCAGTGCTAATTTATAAGCATAGCAAAGGTACTCCTTGGAAATTTTCAAAATACTTGGTACTTTAAAGGAACTTTTTAAAAGAGATTTTATTATTTAGAGCAGTTTTAGGTTTGCAGAAAAATTGCACAGAAAGTATAGAATTCCTATATCCACCACTCTTCCCTGGGCACTGATTCTTCCAGTATGACGTTTTACATTCTCCTTACAATTGATGAACCTATACGGATGCATTATTAACTAAAGTTTATCATTTGCATTAGTGTTCATTCGTTGTGCTGTACAGTCCAATGAGTTTTGACAAATGCATAATGTTATGTGTCAATCATCACAATATCATACAGAATAGTTTCAGTGCTCTGAACCCCTAGTAACCACTGATCTGTTCACTGTCTTGATAGTGTTGTCTTTTGAACAATAATTTACAGTTAGAATAACACAATATATAGAATTTTTGGCCTGGTTGCCTTCACTTAGCAATAGACAGTTAAGATTCCTCCAAGGCCTTACGTTGCTTCTTAGCTCGTTTCTCTTTATTGCTGAATGATACTCCATTGTATGGATGTACCACAGTTTGTTTATCCACTCACCTGTTGAAGGACTTATTGGCTGCTTCCAATTGTTGGCATTTATGAACAAAGATGCTCTAAACATTCCTGTGCAGGTTTTCATGTGGAGATACATACATTTTCATCTCATTCGAGTAAAAAAAGGAGCATTTTTTTAATGAGGTAAAATCCCTGAATGAGCAGATAGGGGCTTGCAGCTTGTGGCATTAGGCTTTATGGTTATGATGCATTAATCATATGATCATAAGCTGAAAAGAATTTAGGACATTTATATTTCTTGCATAATGTACCAAATTTAATGCCTGGCATAGTAAGTATTTAGTAAGTTGGTGCTTTATCTTTCTAACATAATGAAGAGGAAAACCTTTCTTCAGTTAAAAGCAATAATAATTTAGTATTAGAATTTAACAACAGCTGTGTTGTCAATACTTGATGTAATGATGGGCATACTGTGATGATCATAAAAATGCTCAAATTATAACTTTTTCTTCTTGCTTTGTAGTTGATAAAGTGCTTTTATGTATCGTAGCTTTTAACACTTTCCATAACTGAGTTAATTATTACTTTCTACATTTTATAGATTAGACTCAGAATTATAGATAGGGAAATGGAATAACAAATAATCTAAACACAGTTAAAGAAAAAACAATGTATTTGGTATACGAATTATCATTTATACAAGAGAAAATATATGTACTCATATATTTTCCAAAGAAGGTAAAAGGTATTACACTTACAATTTTAAAAAGATAAATGAATCTGATATTTTCATGTGGTCAATTTTTGTTTCTGAAAGAATTGTCAGGTATAAAATATGATTTAATAGTGTTTCAGACTATTTCATGGGTATTATTTCAAATTAATATTATAAAAACCAAAACAAACCCTTTGCCCTCAAGTCGATTCCAACTCGTAACGCCCCTATAGGACAGAGTGGAACTGCCCCATAGGGTTTCCAAGGAGCAGCTGGTGGATTTGAACTGCTGACCTTCTTTTAGCAGCAGAACGCTTAACCACTGCGCCACCAGGGCTCCACATACTAATAGTATAGAAGTTGCTAAATAGATGAAAATTAATTACATAGTAATGATAGGTGTATATAATGCTTATAATTATGTAGAAATTTTCATGGGGATTAAAATTAAGTCTTACCTTTCTTAAGATCTTAGTAAGTGAAAAGAAAAAAAAAAAAAAACCCTACATAATCAGTAGTTACTCCTCAACCAGGAGATGATACTAAATCTAGTCAGACACTAAAGAAATATAGATAGGTAGGAAATTACTGTAGAGAAGCAGTAAAATTAAATTCCACTTTAGTATGTTTGAAAAATAAACTGAAATAAAGACCAATCAAATATTCAGTGGAGTAGTCTATGCAAATTTTCAAATGTAAAGCAACATAAATGTATGTTTGTAATGCATGGTAGAAACAAATGAGGGGTGGTATAACTGTGTTTCAACAAATAAGACTCATTGGGGGCATGCCCACATTCTTCATGTGAGTCAATAGACACTGATTGATTTTGATTGGTTCATTAAATTTTTATTATTTTCAGACGATACCTGAAAACATATCTTCTTTGAATTTAGGGGGTGGGGTAGGGGGATATGAATCAAGGAGCTATAACTAAAATAATTCATTTACCTAGAGAATTAATGAGGACATTTGATTTCTTCTAAAATATGTCAATATGCGTTAAGCTAATCACACACTTATTTAGTTAGAGTAGAAAATGGTAACATGCTTTTGAAAACGTTTGTATTAACACAGAAGGATAATCATCGTGATGCAAAATAGTAAATCAAGTGACAGATTCTATTCTCATGGTAGCTTGATTTTGATTGATGTTACACTATTTAGCTTTTACTTTCTCTTATATATAATTCAAGTATTTTGAAAATGCTATTCCAGTAAAATCTATTCACAGTCAATAATCCAATCGTTTCTTAAACGAAAGTACAATTTACAGTCTAGCTACTTAATGACTTTTCCTAATGAAAACTCTCCACTCATTATTCACTTAGCTTTCTCTGTTTGTCTAAATTGATGAAAGTGCATTGGAAAGGAACTTGTACAACATTTATGTTTATTTTGTATCCTTTTCATACAAGTTTTTCTATGAAGAGCCAGATGGTAAGTATTTTAGGCTTTGCAAGTTATACGGTTTCTGTTGCAACTATTCAATACTATCATCATAGTGCAAGAGCAGCCATGGAGAAAATGTAAATGAATGAGCGTGGCTGTGTTCCAAAAAAACTTTTTAACGGCTGAATCTGGCCTACAGGGCATAGTTCGCCAACTTCTGACCTAGACTACTGTTAGTTCTTAAATAACAAATGAAAAAAAAAATTAAAAACTTAGATCCAAATAGTATTAGACAATAAGTATGATATACATTTAAATCTACAATGTAATGATAAAATAATTACTGGGATTGTGTATAAAAATTCAGACAAGTTATTGTTCTTTTATGTTGGTTTATGTGAGAGATCCAAGTAGAAGAGGTAAGTCAAACATCAAAATAATGTCAATTGAGCACCTATTTATTTAATTTTTTAGTACTGTTATGCTTTTGTGTGATGTGGGGGTTAAAATGAAACATAAAACATTTTCCCTGGCCACAAGCAGATTTCAGTCTAGTCTGAAGTCAGAGTTTCAAAACTGAACAAATATACAGATAATTGCTAAAACCCTTTAACCTCAGGAATCCTTTTTTTTAAAGATGCACTTAAGAGTTTTATGTGCTTAAAAACTCTACATCATTTTTCTCATTAATTGCCATATTTTTATCCATCAAACAACCAAACCAAAGGGTGAATATAAATTTCATCCTTTAATGCACTGTTGGATAAATACATTGCAAGATTTGCATTTATCGCCAAATAATATAATGAATTTTCAAGACTTGAATTGTTTCAGAAATGCAGCAAATAGTTATGATGGCAGAGGAAATTAAAGAAAATTGTAAGAGCACTCATTCAATTTATCTAAATCCTGACAATCTTACAAATAGAGTCAAATTTTACATATTCAGGAAATTATCTGCTAACCATCCTGGATTTGATGGGTTGAATTAGAAAATAGTTGTATTACAAAATAATCTAACACATCTTTGAATAAAAAAAAAGTTATAAAAATACACAAAGTGTATTGGAAGGAGAAAAGCAATCAACAGTCTTGCTGTTTCTTCCTTATTTCCCATTTCCTTTAATGAGAGTAGCACCATCAAGGCCTTTAATTAGGGTAGCGGTAGCAACCACAGAAACCAGAGAAAACAGAACAGAAATAAACTAGTTGATACATCTGTTGCCAGTCTAAGATTTAAGCTAACAGTGTAAACATGGTGTTGAAATTCAGTCTATTTAAGCCTATAAGGAAGGTGGATCAAATCCTCTGTCAGCATAATAAACCCAAAGTCCTCAACCTGAACTTCCCGTCTTCTAGCCTGGAATCCCCCTAAGCCAGACAGCCCACCTCTTCTTCAACATGCCCAGCACATACGACAGAGACAGAAACTGTTGAAAATTCTTCCAGTTTGGTACAAATGAATATCTGGTGAAAAGGTACTTTTCTGTGAAGAATAGTCTTCATAATGTAGTGTAAATAATTAAATATGTACCATACATTTGTTTTCTTTTAAAATGAGAATTATGCATAAAATCATTACCAGGATGCCTGTACTTGTAGAGTACAACCTTGCAGCAGTATGACAAATGCTGAGGATGCCTATGGGGGAAACCTCATGTTCTATGCATCCCACCAGGTCAGCTCATGTCTTGCCATGTCTTACCAATGAGCTGGAAGCCAAAGAAATCTTTTCTAAACTACTGATTTTAAGAAAATTTGATCAACTTTGGTAGAGGAAAGGATGAACTTATTTTTTTATTCCCTTTATAGAAACAGACTTTAGAAAACTTTGCCATATGAAGAGGAACCCAAGGACTATGAAGCTCAAAAATGTAAAAAAAAAAAATTAAAAAAAAAACCTGCATAGAGAGCTGTATGAGAAGGTTAATTGTTAAAAAAAAAATGCTATTTTTTGAATTTATGTTGGTTGTAATATTTACCAATTTTTTACATTCTGTAGTGAATTTTTTTATTCTACTTGTATATTTACTTATGAACCTAGTTAAATGAATAAAAATTTGATTTTAAACCTAAACTTTCTTAACTTTCTTATTAAATATGGATACATGCTTCCCTTTTTCCCTGTTACTCCACTTTTAACAAGAAGATTTAAATGTCTTTCTCTCTTTTCTTCAGTTTGATGGTGATATCTTTGACTAACCTCTAAGCAGACAGGCACACATTTTTGCCACTTCATCAGATAAAAAGTAGCCCTGTATTATCACTACAGAATAGGAATTTGACTTGGTAAATTCTGACACTGCACACGGTCACTTTTTCCTGCCAGTAAATTATGACCAACACTTTCACACAGAGTTCCTTGCATTTAATCTTCTGACCTTACAATCAGCTCATCAACCTCAGGCAGGACATGGCAGCAGCATGAAAAGTACAAGCTTCCTGTAGATGAGAGATGTACAAAGGAATAGATTAAAGAAAAAAAAATAATTAAAAAAAAAATAGAGCAAAACAAAAACACACTACTTGCATAGAAATTGCTTTTGGGAAATTGTATTTGGAATGCAGGCATTGTTCTTCTCTATCTATCCAGCCTGTGTGTACAAAAAAAAAAAAAAAAAGAGAGAGAGAGAGAGAAAGAAAAAAAAGGGTGTGGGTGGGTTGGTGGCGTGGGGTGGGGTGAAGTCAAGATAGGGAAAGTCAAATTTCTATGTTTTTGCCTTCCCTTAACGGCCACAGGCCAGTGGTCAGGTTAACACCCTGGAGAAAAAGCTATGTTGTCAAGGTAAACGGAATCTTCGTCACAACTAGATCCCACCATCCATGAGTTGTCTAAAAAACAGAAAGAAAAGAAGAAAAAAAATCTCTAACGATCTTTCATTTTATCTTGTGGAGCACCTGCTGCCTCCAAATAATGTCAAACGGACTGACAGCAGGTAGTTTCTAAGAAAAAACAAGCTCTTTTCTCTCCCGGGATCCTGTGCCTTTACTGAGTGCTTGGCATGGGATTGTTCAGCAGAAAAAGTCAATAGTGTCTGCTGTCAACACAATATGCCTATGCGCATTTATAAAGGCTCTGCCTACTTGAAGTTTAGTTGTCAGGACTCTCGCTTTTAAGTGGATGTCAGTGTCAATATGTGCTGCTTCCTACGAATGTTAAGAAATGGCCACAAAGAGCAGGATCAGATGCTCTGTCAGGATGTTGGCAAGTGTGAATACTTATTGGCTGCCCACCCATCAGGAAACATCTTTAGAAACCGAGAAGGCTCGGATGAAAAGGACACCGTTTCAGCTTCCTTCTTGAAGTTTTCTCGTTATCACCAGGATAACACTCCAAATGTATTCATTAGCCTAGATGTGGAGTGTCTATATTATTGAACAAATGTGATGGCAAACTAAGGGCTACACATAATAGCTTCAACATTATCTGACTCACATGAATTATTACAGAGACAGAAACAGCAGGCTGTCAATTTCTGCAGATGATTACGTTTTTTCCTCTTTAAAGTAGTCACCATTCAGTCTATAGTCATGCTTGCCCCAAATTCATGTATGGACAGAACTTTTTGGAGGAAAGATATAATTTTGCAGGTTTATTTCTTATTCTACACAAGGTAATCGACTTAAATTGACTTCATGTTTTTGAACAATAGCTTAAATTAATTAAACAGGATTTGAGATGATTTTAGCATCAACCTCTCTGAGCCTCAATATTATTACGGACATTTTCTGAAGGCATTAAATTAGATTCACTATTCTTTTTTTCCTGCAACAATATACTTCAAGTACCTTAAACATACAATGCATTGTGCTGGGTAGCTCGTGACACTGAAAGATAAATGAGATCAATTTCCTTGCTAACCAATGATTTAAATTCTAGTATCTATTTAGGGACAGAAGTACAAAAGAAAAAAAAAACTATAGTTAGTAACAACTGTAATAGGAATATAAACAACTTGCTCTGGAGTTGGGAGAGGAAAGGATTGCTTAGTTGTGACTGGGAAAATAGGGAGAGCTTTGTGAAGGAAGTGTCTTTTAACTTGAACTTTAAAGATGTATAGGATCCGATGGAGTCCTGGTGACATAATGATTAAGAGCTACGGCTGCTAACCAAAAGTTCGGCAGTTTGAATCCATCATCTATTCACTGGAAGCCCTATGAGGCAGTTCTACTCTGTCCTATAGGGTCACTATGAGTCGGAATTGACTTGACAGCAATAGGTTAGGATGTCTATAGTTGGGACTGAAGTGGGAGATGGTAGGAAAAGTATTCCATATTGGTAAATTGGTATGAATACTGAGATTATCATTACTGGGTAAATTAGAAAAAATTAGGAGTAATTGATGCTTATATATGTATATGTATAGAGGGAAATGGACCATGCAGTGGGGTTAGTAAATAAAATAAACCCAGTAAGTTATCCCATGAGAGGTCTTTAATAAACATGGTACGTACTATTAGTTCTTCTCAAAATTCCTCACTCATTTATCCATTCATTTCTTTAACAAAAGTCTGTTGAGGTCTCATTATTTGCCAGGTTGTGTTTTAGGCCTGGGAATGCAGTGGTGAAAAAAAAAAAAGAAAAAACAAATTTCCTTTTTTTTGTTTTTTGGAAGGAAGACAGAAAATGAATGAATAAGCAAATAGGTACATAAATATCAAGTGGGATTAACTTCAGGAAAGACAATACAGCAAGGTAAAAGGATAGTCAGAATTGAGAAGATGGACAGGGAGTGGTATTGTTTTATACTAAAGTCAGAGAAGGTCCGTGTGATAGGTGACATCTGAGCCAAGGCCTAAAATTCCCTGCAGAGGTAAGCAGGAGAATGTGGTGGCAGAGGGAGCTGTAAATGCCAAGGTCCCAAGGCAGGAGAAACGAGTCACCCTCTCTGTTTTCTTACCAAATGAGGAGGTATTGTTACATAATCGTCGAATTTTTGTGGTGTGGTGTTTAGCTTCTATAAATTAGTTTTCATGAGAAGCAGTGTGACATAATGGGAACAATTGAGATACCTTGGTTCTAGAAAAAAGCAAGGTTTATTTTTCATATAATTATTGTTTTGTTCTGACAGTTCTCAAAGTGGGGTGGAATTTGTGTTAGAGTACAGGAAACATACAAGTTTTGAATTTCTTAGCTGCATGTGAACATACATTATTTAGGGCTATACGACCCAAAATCATATAATTTCACATACTCAGCATTCCAAGTTCTATTTCAGTTAACCCTCCAGATGGTGTTGTTATTATACTAGATCATTTAAAAAGAAAAAAAAATTGTAGATATGATCTCAAGGAGAATAAAAATGAATAAATCCCAATAATTGGCAAAAATGCTAACTTTTGCCAGTTTTTCCTGCCTTTTAAAGAACTGGAAAACTTTATGATCATTCCATTATTTTGAATGCTTGTCAAAGCATGCCAAATCTTAAGTACAAGTATTGTGGAACAACGGCACCTTGTAAGGCTCAACAGCTTGCCGACATACGAAAAATGAGAAAACAAGCGGTAACTGTTCAATTAAGATTCCCAGCGCAGCTACAGCAAAGACAGCTCATGCTTTATCAAAGAAAAATTTCAACATACCCACAAATTAAGTCAAATTAACACTTTTTCTTTTACAAAATATTAAACTGGAGATTTTTTTTACATATTCTTTTTAATATGTTACAGATTAGAAGTAAGATAAACAAAATGATACAGTTTGCTGTTTTTGAAAGTCAGTTTTGGCCAAAACCTAATGGTTCAGGCTTTTGAGTAATCACAAATATTTAATAAGACATTTACAGATTGACTATATTCTAGTACCTTTCATGAAGGTCACCATTATTAGTTGGCAAATTTCTCCTGTAAGTTAACTAGTAGGAAACTGATGTTCCCAGTAGAATATCAGTAAATGACAGGGCTGAAGAGCAGAACAAATATTGGGTCCTTATAATGTTTGATGTCCTCCAGTGGAAGAAGGTTTTATGTGATTTGTGTTTTCCTAGGATAGCCAAAATAAATTTGGGCATTACGTCATTCCAAGCCTCTCCATTAGAACGGAAGTGGTATGTTGATGGATACCCATGTTTCTGCCCAGTGAATGGAAATTCATTTGATGTTTTGATCTAAATCAGAGAGTGGCTTTTCAACCCAAGGAAGCAGAGTATCTCCACAACATGACAGAGAATGCAGCACAGCAAGGAGAGGAAAGTACACAGATGCAACTTGGAGAACTCAGGTGAGAGAGAGAAAAGCCATCTGGGCTTAATAGCAGCAGTCACGTTGCAGGTTATCAGCAGAAACAAACTTCAAAAAGAAATGTTGTTAAAGACTTGATACTGCAAGCAAATTTTGAGCAATTAGGTTAGCCAAATCTGAGACTAATCTGCAAGGACTGAAAAGGTTCCTGATTAAGATAGTGATCAAGTTGAGCAAAAGTAAGGTGGAAAAATAGTGTGGGACAGAATGGGGTATCTGCCCAAACTGGAAGAAGAAGCCAGACTGGACCTTAATAACCAAGTGTAGTTCCTAGATCTTTAGGAGGTGTTGTACAACTAATGTATCATATTGTTGTTGTTATTAGGTGTCACGAATTCCAACCCACAGTGATCTTAGGTGTAACATAATGAAACACTGCCTGATTCTGTACCATCCTCTAACATTGCTATGTTAGAACCCAATGTTGCAGCCACCATGCCAATTCATCTTATGGAAGGTTTGATTTCTTGACAGCTGCTTCCATGAGTATTGATTGTTGATCCAAGAATATATCATATTACATGACATATAATGTATATCTTTGTCCATAAGTAATTGGTTAATAATGAAAATAAGAATATATAATCTGTATTTATCAAATGAATATCTTATGGGCAATTATTTAGGTCATTATAAACTAATCATTTCACATAATGAAGTTGTCCTTCTTATGATTTCAGTTTTGAGGTGTAAAAAATTTTATAAATCAAAATGTCATGGAGAAATGGCTTTACATTATTCAACTTATTTACCATGGTTAATAATGAAGTTTACATTTCAAAAAAGTAATTGGAAGGACAAGAATACAAAATAAGCAATCAATAGTTTGAGCTCTGTAATTAAAATACGTTTCAGAATATAAATAAAATTAACTACAGCATTTAATTAAATAAGATCAATATAAAATTTAAACAAAAAGAGATGTGGCTTTTCCTAGAACCATAACCTAAATTTAAGTGCTACTTTTTTTTATAGCTGTGTCTATTTAGTATTATAAATATGCGGACAGAATCATAATATGCTCCTGCAATATCACAAATGCAATATGAAGATTATATATTAATAATTCCCAAAATACTACTCAGACATTTTCAATTATCTCAATAATGGGAATATACTGAAGAGATTCAGAGAATGAGCATATTAGAGATTCTAAAACATGAAATTAAGAAGAACTGGCATAAATCAAAAAAGAGGAAACTATTTCCCAGTAGGAGAATTTGAAAAAATGATGAAACAATGTGCTGGTTATTTTTAACATAACCTCAGCAAAAAAATATGGATTTTTTGTTGTTGTTCATTAGACTAAAAACCATCTGGTAAGATTTCTGATAGGAAAAGCATTGTTTCAGAAAAGCAGTGCTTCGGAAACCAGAAGTGGAGTAGAGATCTAGATCTATTTACAAGGAACTTGTGATAAAGACATTTTGAAGGTGTATTTCATTCTTACATTCAAGAACCACAGAAACTACACTCTTAAGAATGACTAAACAGATTACAAATTGTAGTCCCTATCTCAAGTAAGTATAGATAGAGATGATCATAGCAACTTCTGAACATTTATTTTAATATTAGGAGATGGCTTAAACTCAATACGGAGCCCTGGTGGCACAATGGTTAAGAGCTCAGCTGCTAACCAAAAGGAATATGGATATAGTATAATACAATTTGAATTATCTTTAAAAATCTGAGATAATTTTTTGTTACATACATTCTTTTTAATTTTTTTATTGTACTTTAGATGAAGCTTTACAAAACAAATAGCTTCTCATTAAACAGTTAGTACGTATGTTGTTTTATGACATTGGTTAGTAACCCCACAACATGTCAATACTCTCCCTTCTCGACCTTGGGTTCCTATTACCAGCTTTCCTGTCCTTTCCTGCCTTCTAGTCCTTGTCCCTGGACTGTTGTGCCCCATTAGTCTCCAAAAAACTGAGATAATTTTGAAAGGAAACAAGCTTACATTTAAAATAATGTTTTAATCTCATGAATATATAGTGTGAACTATGTGTTTTGAGCCCTTTACGGAAATTCCTTGAATCCTCAGAGTAATTCTGCGAGAGAAGTAGTGTATTATCACTACGTTTCAGAAGAGGAGTCTGAGGCACAAAGATACCATGTACCTTGTCCAAAACCACACAGCTAGTGAGTGAGGAGGTTTGACTTAGGTATCACACTCACCGCCGTCTGAAGGTAACTTGCCTAGCAAGGTTAATACTCTCTCGTCATTATTATCATAATCAATAATAGATTACATCTGCCAAGTGTTTTAATGTTACTCACTGCTTTTGCATTGAGCTATGTGTTGGATTTTTATAGAAACTTCTCAAATGACAGGGTAAGTACAGTAAAATCTTCGAAAGCCAGAACCTGTGTAAAACTGAAACCTGTCAGAGAAGGAAACTCAAATATTTTCCACTAATAGAGAGCGGTGGAAAAGTGGTAAGACTGCACCCTGTCAAAGCTGAAAAAACTTGTGAGACCTGGGAAAACAAGGCAGTCCTGTCGAGTTCCGGCTCTCACAGTTTTCACTGTACTATTAATCTCATATTACGGGGACGAAACAGTGAGTATGGGCAGGTGAGTAATGTGCCTCAGAAAGGAAACAGCAGAACCAGAAGAGGTAGCAGGGGTGTTCTGATTTCGTGGACCAAGATAATTTACAGAATAAAATCCCTATACCACAAAATTAAAATTAGTTATTTAAAAGATCTCATTAAATTTTACACACACACAGACAGACACAGACACATACAAACACCTATACGCATACACACCTTAAGACATGATAAATGAAAATAGGTTAAAATAACTGGTTAGTATGTGTGGTAGTTATCTAGTGCTCCTATAACCAAAATACCACAAGTGGCCGGCTTTAAGAAACAAATTTATTTTCTCATCGTTTAGGAGGCTAGAAGCCCAAATTCAGGGCTCTGGCTCTAGGGAAAGACTTTCTCTGTCTGTGTCAGCTCTAGAGGAAGGTCCTTGTCTTTTTTCAGCCTTTGTTCCTTAGTTCTTTGGTGATTTTCATGTGGTGTGTATCTTAAGTTCTGTTTGTGCTTCCTTCTCTCTTCCTAATCTGCTTTTAATGTATCAAAGTGTTTTGGCTTAAGACAGTCTATGCTGATATGATTTCATGAACATGACCAAGAAAGTTCTATTCCCAAATGGGATTACATCCACAGGTATGGGGGTTTAGGATTTACAATACATGTACTTGTGGGACACAATTCAACCCATAACAGTATGTAATATTTACTGAGCTCACATTTAAGTACTAATGCAGTGTAGCTCCCTGGATGTTATGACTATGACAGAAATCAAGCTTCTAATCTCTTTTTTAAGAAGTAAACTGAGAAAGTTCTGGGCTCTCAAAATAAGGATAAAATAAAACAAGAAAACTAACAAATACTCTAGTTAGGTGTTCTATTTCATTTATTACCTGTTGGATTCATCTGAGCTCAATTAGCTTCAGGCAATTATAATATTTTGATTCCAGTTGTTTAAAAGATTACATTGTTAGATTAGCTTTAAAAATACTGTATAGATAATAATAGATATTTTTGCTATTGTGTATTACCTTTCCAGGGTATTGCCATTTGATTTATATGGTAGAGAGTGATAGCTATCCACTAAGTATTTGTCTTCCCCTTACATACAGTGTCATTGGGAGGTAGCTGCCAAGCCAGGAACTGTATTTTCTAGCCCCCAGAGGCTGACTTGCTATAACACTAATGATATTTAAGCTTTAAGATTCCTCACTGACAAAGGTCACTTCCAGAGCCTTATATCTAATTTTTTAACAGTAATTTCTACTTTTTTGACCTTAAAAAGGGCCTCTAATAGTGTATAAGCTTCAGAATCCACAATATTTGGAGTTTGCAGCTCCCCTTTTGTATTGAGACATGGCTACCTGACTGTTGTTGTTTTAGGTGCCGTCAAGTCTGTTCTAACTCATAGCAACCCTATGTACAACAGAACAAAACAGTGCCTGGTCCTGCACCATTCTCACAACACTTGCTATGTTTGAGCCCATTGTTGCAGCCACTGTGTCAATCCATCTCATTGAGGGTCTTCCTCTCTTTCACTTACCCTCTACCTTACCAAGAATGATGTTCTCCAGGGATTGATCTTTCTTTTTTTTTTTAAGAATTTCTTTCCTAAATTTTATTTGTTTTGTTGTTGTTGAGAACATACACAGCAAAATATCAATTACAATAATTGGCTGTGCAAACCTACCCTTAATCAATGTGATTTTTCCATCTCCATTCACTCCTTTCTCCCCCTGGTCATCATGATCTTTCTTGATAACATGTCCAAAGTACCTGAGACAAAGTCTCGCTATCCTCGCTTCCGAAGGATCACTCTGGTTGTACTTCTTTCGAGACAGATTTGTTCATTCTTTTGGCAGTCCATGATATATCCAATACACTTTGCCAACACCATAATTCCAAGGCATCAATTTTTCTTTGCTCTTCCTTATTCATTGTCCAGCTTTAACATGAATATGAAGCGATTGAAAATATCATGGCTTAGGTCAGGTACACCTTAGTCCTCAAAGTGATATCTTTGTTTTTCAACACTTTAAAGAGGTCTTCTGCAGCAGATTTGCCCAATGCAATAATTCATTTGATTTCTTAATTGCTGCTTCCATGGGTGTTCATTGTGGATCCAAATAAAATGAAATTCTTGACAACCTCAATATTTTCTCTGTTTATCATAATGTTGCTTATTGATCCAGTTGTGAGGATTTTTGTTTTTTTTATACTGAGGTGTAATCCATACTGAAGACTGTAGTCTTTGATCTTCATCAGTAAGTGCTTCAAGTCTTCTTCACTTTCAGCAAGCAAGGTTGTGTAGTCTGCATAACGTAGGTTGTTAATGAGTCTTCCACCAATCCTGATGCCACATTTTTCTTTATATAGTCGACCTTCTAGGATTATTTGCTCAGCATACAGATTGAATAAGTATGATGAAAAGATACAACCCCAATGCATATCTTTCCTGATTTTAAACCAAGCAGTAACCCCTTCTTCTGTTTGAACAACTGCCTCTTGGTCTACGTACTGGTTCCGCATGAACACAGTTAAGTGTTCTGGAATTCCCATTCTTCACAATGTTATTCATAATTTGTTATGACCCTCACAGTCGAATGTCTTTGCACAGTCAATAAAATACAAGTAAACATCTTTCTGGTATTCTTTGCTTTCAGCCAAGATCCATCGGTCATTAGCAATGATATCCCTCGTTCCACATCCCCTTCTGAACATACCTTGAATTTCTGGTAGTTCCTTGTCTATGTACTGCTGCAATAGTTTTTGAATTATCTTCAGCAAAATTTTCCTTGTGTGTGATATTAATGATATTGTTCAATAATTTCCTCATTCTTTTGAATCACCTTTCTTTGGAATGTTCACAAATATGGATCTCTCTCAGTGAGTTGGCCAGGTAGCTTTCTTCCAAATTAATTGGCATAGACCTATGAGCACCTCCAGTGCTTCATCCATTTGTGGAAACATCTCAATTGGTATTCCATCAATTCCTGGAGCCTTGTTTTTCACCAATGTCTTCAGTGCAGCTTGGACTCCTTCCTTCAGTACCATCGGTTCTTGATCATATGCCACCTCCTGAAATGGTTGAATACGGACCAATTCTTTTTGGTACAGTGACTGTGTATTCCTTCCATCTTCTTCAGATGTTTCCTGCGTCATTCAATATTTTGCTCATAGAATCCTTTAAAATTGCAACTGGAAGCTTGAATTTTGATGAGGATTCACTATTTCTCATAAACAGATGGTGCATAAAAATGGTATTTGCAGATCTGTTCTGAGATGTTTCTCCCTGCTTTGCTTTCTCTTTCTTCTGGATAGTTGCTGATGCCTGGGGTGCAAAGCGTCACCTCTCCCCCTGCACTAGGAACACCAAAGATACACTGCTATGTGAACAAGAAATAAATCTATATTCTGTTAAGCCCTTGAGATTTGAGGTTTACTTGTAACGAGAGCTAGTGTAATCCGAACTAATAATGTACATAATCGTTTGGGTTGGGACCAAAATTGCTTTCCAAAGGAAAATTGTTGTTAGTTATTGTTGAGTCTGTTTCAATTCATGATGACTCCATGTGTGCAGAACAGACTGCCCTATAGGCTTTCAAGGCTGTGATCTTGCAGAAGCAGATAGCCAGGCCTGTCTTCCGAGGCATCTCTGGCTGGGTTTGAACCACCAACCTTTATGTTAGCAATAGGGCGGAAACCATTTGTGCCTTCTAGGGACCTAATTTAGGTAGATTAAAATCTATCCTATACAATATTTGAAACAGGACACTTCAACCATTCAGAAATTCCACAAGAAAGAAGGCTTGATCACAAGATGATATGTTTCATTATGAAACTGAAGAACACAAAGAACAGTCTTCCCTCTCCCTTTTTACAGTATAGGAGGTATGTGTTATTGACTGAACTGTGTCCCACAAAACTGTGTGTCAACTTGGCTAGGCTACGATTCCCAGCATAGTGTGGTTGTCCCCATTTTGTGATCTGTAATTCTATGTGTTGTAAGTTGCAACCTCTATGATGTTAATGAGGCAGGATTAGAGACAGTTATGTTACTGAGGCAGGATATAATCTGCAGGATTAGGTTATATCTTGAGTCAATCTCTTTTGAGGTATAAAAGAGGGAAGCTAGCAGAGAGGGGAGGGACCTCATTACCACCAAGCAAGAAGAGCCAGAAACAGAGTGCCCTTTGGACTCCAGGTCCTTGGTTTGAGAAGCTCCTAGATCAGGGGAAGATTGATGACAAGGATCTTCCCCCAGAGCTGACAGAGAGAGAATGCCTTCCCCTGGAGCTGGCACCCTGAATTTGGACTTCTAGCCTTCTAAATTGTGAGAGATTAAATTTCTGTTAGTTAAAGCTGTCCACTTATGGTATTTCTGTTATAGCGGCACTAGATAACTAAGATAGTATTGAAGAATCACTGTCTATAGTTATGAAGATTAGATATTTTTTAATATAAGGAAAGTAATATAATAAGATTTCCAAATGCATAAAAATACAGCAATAATTTTAAAAAAACTTTTAATATATTATGTGCTATGAGGCAATAATAAAGATCTTTAGGAGTGAACTGATAGAGCTGGGTTTGCACCTTGGTTTTGCCACTTACAAGCTGCATATCCTTAGGAGAGCATCTTAGTTTCTTAGAGCTGCCATAGAAAAATACCAAAAAATGGGTGGCTTTAAAGAACAAAAAATTGATTTTCTCACAGTTCTGGAGGCCAGATGCCCAAATCCGGAGGAACTGGCAAGGCAACGTGCTTCCTCTCTCTCTCTCTCCCTCTTTCTGCGGGCTGTCTGTGGGCTCTAGGAGAAGATCCTTATCTCCTTCAGTTTCTGCAGTCCTAGGTGTTTCGTGGTGTTCCTTGGGTTGTAGACAGATCCTTGCATACTGTCTTCCCCCTGTGTGACTCTTTTCATGTCTGTCCTTCTCCTGTATAAAATACCACTCAGAAGGGAATAGGATTAGGATCCATCCTAATTCAGTATGACCTTGTTAATTTAACTGATAACATCTGCAAAGAAAATCCCTATTTCCACCAAATAAGGTCACATTCACAGATACGGGGTTAGAACTTCTATACACAATTCAATCCATAACAGAGAGGTTTTTAATCTCTGCATCTTTTACCTTTTGCCTTAACCATAGAATAATGCCCTCATAGTGTTTGTCTTTGTTGTGGTGTTGGTGCTGGTGGGGGTGGTAGTGGTGGGGTGTGTATATGTGTGTACCTGTGTATGAGGGAGAGAGAGAGAATTGGAGATATCATGAAAATCTACTAACAGTGCCTGGAATATAGTAGTCCCTAATAAAAATTAGGTAATTTTTCCTCTTAAACTCATAATGAGCGTAAATGTTATCTAAATATCTATTACCCCATACCGTTAATAGAAAAAATAAATGTCATCAAATTGGCTTTTCTGAGCAGATTCTGAAAATGTGGGTATTAGTATTTTTGTGAGCAAGACAACACACGAAAGGGCAAGGGAAAATACACTGAAGCACTCGAAGGAAATATTCTTAGCAGCTATAAAATGTCAAGAGCTATATTAGAAGCATAAACATCTTAGATAGAATCACAGAGGTGGGATCAACTAATTCTGCTTTGTGACATCCATGGAAGGAACTGCAGAGAAATAACTAGATGAAAAATCAGGGCAAGGGCATGCCATTCAGGTGGAGTAGCATGCAATTGCCATTGGGGCATAAGTTTGTCCAGTGGGTGGATGAGAGGTTGAAAAGATCCATGGGACCAGAGTAGAAAGTAATTAGGTTTAATCTCTATGAAAAGCCCTCTGGTAGCAATGTGGTAACTATAATGGAATCAGGGAGGCTGCTGAAGGAGTTGAGATGAGAGACAGTTTCTTAGCAAGACCAATGGTAATGGATGCAAAGAAAATCTGAGTTGAGTAGTGCATGTTGTTCAACCCACCTAGAAAGCCTTTCCTCTTCCCCCCACCCCCTTACTAATACCATACTCTCCCTTTAGTTTCTCCTCAAGGGCCAACTCGTTCAGGAAGCCTTCCTTGATCCTACAGGCTGAGTTAGTTGACCCTCACTTGGGCACCTATTACCCCTGTGCTGCCTCTATTATAGTGCTTCTCACACCGTTGTTGTTACTTGGCCTTTGACTCATGCAACCTCATGTATTACAGAGTAAAACTGCTCCATGGGGCTTCCTTGGCTGTAATCTTTACAGAAGCAGTTTGCCGGGCCTTTCTTCCATGGAGCCACTGGGTGGGTTCAAACTACCAACTTTTAGGTTAGCAGTCAATAGTAAACTGCTTGTATACCAAGGTTTCTCACACTACATGAATAAATATTAGATTACTTGAATTTGTCTTCTCACATAAGAACCTTATTCTTCTTCACTTTTGCATCATCAGTGTTTGATACAATGGAGGTAGAGACTTTATCCAATAGGAAACTTAGAAATAGGGGAAACTGGAGAAAAAACATTAAAAAGGAAAATAATTTGGACTCTGAGCAATGAGGAGAGAATCCACGCAAGTGGAAACAGCACACGGAAAACATGGAGGTTGGAAAGCACAGAGTGAGTGCAGCAAGCCTTTCAGTTTATTTCACTCATGAAGTAAGTGAGGGTTACTAACTACAGAACTCTTTGGGGAAATAGACTTAGATCTTATAGTTCAGAACCTTTAATTCTAGGATTAGGAATTTAGATATTTTAAAAGAAACAGTCAGCTAAAGAAGTTTTTCTCAGAATATAAGTGACACAGTCAGATATATGCTTCCAGAAAATGACTCTGGCTGTCGTGGCTAGGATGAATTGCAGAGAGGATGCCTTGCAGGCTGGGGATCTAGTTGGAAAACTTTTGCACTGGGCAAAATGGAGAGGAATACTATTAAGCTAAGACACTGAGAGTTTTTTCACTCTTGATGGGGCAGCACAGCGGAGGCTCTTATGCTTGCTGTGAGGTGCAGCGAAGCAATGTTTACTACAAATAAGTGGTATGGATAGAAGGACAGATGAAGGATAAATGTTGCTTCTTGGAGATATAGTCTATTAAGTTGACTCAGTCTTGTTTTCGGTCAGTGAAAGGCAAAGTCTGCTTATGCTAAATATAGTGCTGAGAGTATGCGTTCACAACCTCATGTGGATATAGTGGAAAGCGTGTACTCTGGAATGCAGATAAAATAATGAAGCTGGACTATGTTAAACACAAACAGTGTCAAAATATCTAACTCCTTGATTCTTTGCTCCTCTCCCCCACGCATGCCCCACTTACAGTGAATAATTATAAGAAAGGGTGAATGAATCTCTTCCTCCAAGGTCAATAAAACTTTAACAGATTTTTTAAATGCTCACTTAAGTTAAATCAGAAAGATGACAATGGGTAATGGCAAATTGGGAGAGCAATTATTCTGATCTGACGTTTTTGGATTATACTTAAGCAATAAGGCACAAGCCTGGGGTGTGTTACTTCAAGATAACACATTTCTTGTAAAGTGCTGTGAGGCATAAGAGGGGAATTGGAGGCTCCAGTGATCTGGGAAATGTGTTCTCTCTCTGAAGCACAGCCTTCAGCGTGTATTTGTGCCCTATACCTAGTGTTAGATGCACTAGTTGCATATGAATTGATTACACCATGTAAAACGTATGTTTAAAACACGTTTGCCCTTGTGGGCTGGCAATGACTGCTGATTTGGAAACATCAGCTTTACCATTATTAGCTGATAGGTGAGTGGGCTGTGACTTCAGAACTATGAGCCTTTACTGGAGATGTGTGCCCAGGGAGCAGGAGACCAATCCCTTATAACACTCCTGTTCATTTCAGTTGAGCTGTTTTAATGACTTCTTCCATTTGGCACTTCTATATTTATGTAAATGAGTGGAGTAAGGTAGTTTAAGACTGAATTTTTAATGTGGGCCTTTTTTTTTTTTTCTTTCTATATCATTTTGTCCGGTTTTCATAACTAGGCTGCCAGTTACTGGGTTTGCATCTGATTGACAGAAAGTGATTTCTAGTTCAGCCAACATCAGACACCTTGGTACTTCATCCTGGAAGATGTTTTGGTAGTTAAAGAGAGCATGCTGGACAAAGAATCCTTTAAAGCTGGCTCTTTCTTTCTCTCAGTAAGCGCCACAGTGAGACGTGCCAGGCAGAAAGAACGACCATCTTTAATCTGTGCTGCTGAGGGAAATCAAAGAGAGTGAATTAAAACCAAGAGTAGCTTCTTATGCTCATTGGAGAGACTTTTTTTTCTGCTCCGTTTGATATAACAAATAAGATCATCAAAGTGAGCCAAGCACAGGTTCGGAACCCGCTGCTCTTTGACCTTGGCTTCCTCTCTGCTTTCACAGCCTCCCCTGGAATTTCTTGTGATGTCAAATCACAAGGCCACATAAGTGCTCACATCCCAGATGCAGAGAGATTTTATTTTTAGATTTCTTTTCTGTAACTCTAGTAAAATAATACGGAGTTCTTTTGTTGATCTGTCTAAGAGTTTCAATAAATCTGCTGCATTTCAAAGCATGAAAGAAGTGATAACAAAAAAAGTTCTTCCCTGACTGCTTCTAGCCATAGGGTCTTCTTGAGAATATCTGCAGGGTCCAGTGGCACTGGGCCAGTTGTATTCTCTCTGCAAACTGTATGCAATTTCACCCCACCCAGTAGATATGTATCTCCAGATACATTTCACACAATAGGATTTTTTTTCTTATAAAAGTATACACCTTATAATTTTGGGTTCCTATTGTATCTAAGGGAGTCCTGGTGGCACAGTGGTTAAGAGCTCAGCTACTAACCAAAAGGTTGTCAGTTTGAATCCACCAGCTGCTCCTTGGAAACCCTATGGGACAGTTCTACTCTGTCCTATAAGTGTCTCTATGAGTTGAAATTGACTCGACAGCAACAAGTTTATAGTATCTAAGAGGATTAAAAAAAAAACAACTTTCTTCACAAGTTCCTTAAAATTAGCATTCTTTACTGAACATACTTATATACCTATTTCAATTAAGTAACTAAATTTAGGAACAATGATAATACAATCAAAATCATCATCGCTATCATTAGTGATATTCGTTAACAAATGGTCAACATAGTGATGATAGCACTTTTTCCTAAACTTTCTCAGCTCCTATTTTTCCCTACCATCTAGAGTTTATCAATCTGTTAAAAAGCTCATCTATATGCTTAGATTTTCAATCAGACTGGCCAGGATTATATATATTATATATTTAGAAATAAGAAGTACCAAATGTAAGACACTAAAATCGAGAGAGATGTTGGAAACTAAGTGTATTTTAATCATATATTCATTCATCTATTCATTTAATAAATGTTAGTAGAGCACCTAATAGATCATTTACATTTTTACATAAATTTTTCTGATAAATGTTTTTCACATATTTAGACTATTTAAAACTTTTAAAGTGCATTTAAAAGACTCAACATATCTGTATTGAATGGCAACTAGTTACCAAGGTCTGTGCTAAAAACTACAGAGAATATTCATACTTGAGATACATTTCTGCCTTCTATAAACACAGAATCCAAGAGAAAGGATAAAGCAGTTAACCCCAAACATATAATACAATGGAAATTATGTCTTGAAATGAAATTAAAATTTGAGAGCTAAGAGATTCAAGAGAGGTGTCATTAGGCTCAAGAGCATGAAAAAGCTTTGGATAATTCAGGCAAAAGGAAGAACACTGGCCAAGGCTCAAAATAAGGAAAACCATGAGTGCTTTTGCGGAAATAATCTGCTTTGTCTGAAGCACCAGATGTGTATGGATGCTGATGGAAAATCCAGTTATAAAGGCTAGAGACGGTCCCATTATGAAATGACTCAAAAACCAGGCTAACTAGTTTATATTATGCTGTTAGTAAATGGTGAGTAATAGAAGGTTTCTGAGCAAGATAATATTGATTGCAGTATATTAAAAAATGAATCTAGAGGAGTATTGAGGTAGAAAGAAAATAGAAGTAGAGATGACTATTCGGGAAATTCTTGTAATTATAATTCAAAACCATCATGTTAGGGTAATTGCCAAACTGGATTGTCAGAGGAGCGAAAATAACATGTGCAACACACCTGACTTTCTCCCAGTCACAAGCAGCAGCATCATGGATGACTATTTTGAAGACTATACATTCCTATTTCAGCGAGGAAAAGTAATAATAAGGGCAGAGGCTAAATGCAGAGAAAGAAGTGAATATCTTCTTGTTGCAAGAAGGATGAGGGAGTAAAAATGGCAAAAGATGAGAAATCAGTGAAGATGGTGAGTGAGATGTTCCTGAATTTGGCAAAACATCAGCCATCGAAACATCGAAACATCCCTTCTTGAAGCATCGTTTTTTTGAATTTTGTTCCTTTAGTCACCTATATTTTTTAGTGCCTGCCCCTCTCTGCCTCCTTCAATAAAAACCAAACCAAACTCGTTGCCGTCGAGTTGAGTCAACTCAAACTCATAGCGACCCTATAGGACAGAGCAGAACTGCCCCATAGCATGGCTGGCTGATTCGAACTGCCGACCTTTCGGTTAGTAGCCGAGCTCCTAACACCTGCACCACCAAGTCTCCGCCTCCTTCAGTAGCTCTCTTTAATAGGTTGTGGTTGTTGTTAGTTGCCATCAGTTGGCTCCAGTTCATGGTGACCCCTAGCACAACAGAATGAAACATTACCCTGTCCTGTGCCATGTTCATTATTGTTGGCATGCTCAAGTCCATTGAGGCCACTGTGTACTTTTCCATTGTTTTGGCCACTGAGCCCTCCAACCTACATGGGATAATATTCTGTTGTGAGTCACAGGGTTTTCATTGGCTAATTTTTGGAAGTAAATTGACAGGCCTTTCTTCCTAGTCTGCCTTAGTCTGAAAGCTCCACTTAAACCTGTCCACCATGGGTGACGTTACTAGTATTTGAAATACCAGTAGCATAGCTTCCAGCATCATAGCAACACACGAGCCGCAAGAGTACAACAAACTGACAAACAGGTGGTGACTTTAATGGATACTCTCCCTCAATATTTTATTTTGGGGCTTCTTTTGTGCTCAGAAAAGTATGTTGTGAAGTTATAGTACCGTGTAGTCTAACTAAATGAAAGTTATGCTACTTTATCCCACAAACTTAAGTAGATGGCACTGAATTCCATTTCCCAGACCCACTAATCTTCAGAGTAATGAATTAACTTCTTATTTCTGTATTAAATAAGAGAGTTAAAGGGATCAATAGTTTAAATGATCTTACAGTAGCAGTCCTTTTTTTTTTTGTTCTGATCACATAATCTTGTAAAGTGATATTAACTTCTGTCGGAACACTATTTCTGTAGGTGACTCCTGTGAGTCTTTACATTGTCATCTATGTCAGAAAGGAAGAAAAATTCTCCTCTGTCTTGATCCAGCTTTATAAAAATAGACCCACAGATGTCAATTAAAATAATGACACTAACCATGGATCATTAGTGCTTTCATATATGTCTGCCTTTTCCTTTTCAGAGAGGAGCCTTAAAATTCTTCTTTTAATAGTTATATTCCATTCTACTCAGTCAACCTGGATTAAGCTGTTGTCTTGACAAAATTGTATAGTTGAGACAAAATGGATTCTCAAAGTGGCATTTCAAGGAGCCGAACTCATCATTTTTAATGGAACAGGTCATTGGGGAAGCAGCTCACATGTTTAAGAATAAAGGCTACTTGGCAGTACCACTGTTCTTTACTTAAATTTGTACCTGAGATGCTTTGTGAAACACAAGTTCATTTAAAATTAGGGATAAGGCATTTTTTCCATCATTTTCATTTCATCATATGCAATTTTCAGTCACAATGTAGCTTGCTTAAAGCTGCAAATCCTTCAAATTATAGGGTTTGTTTCCAGCCTGGTGAGAGTGAAATTAGATATAGAACTTCTGTCTCAGTTAATGTTAATGGGAGTTGCATGCCTAATTCCTTTAGAAGCCCAGAACAAATGCATGCTTATGAGTTGGCATTACTGAGTTTTCTGGCCTTTATCCTTTAAAAGTGTCATTAGTCTGAATAATAGCCAATCCTTCTGGTTACTGCAAAGCAAACTCCAGCTACTGTAGTTGGAAACTCAGATTTTAGCACTCACGAATAGCCTGAACTCTCCTCGGATCAGAACTTTCCCATATTTTATCACCTTTGGTCCATTTGGGATAAAATGCAAACTCCTAAACTGTTTATTTTTATATTTTTACCTTAAATTTCTGTATTTGGGAGTAATAGTCATCAGGCATTCAGATAAATTTTTAGGATTCATTAAAAAATCAGTACTAATCTTTATTTGAATCCCAGAAAAGTATTAATGTATTTTCTCTATGCATTTTGTCTATGTTTACACTATTAAAACCAAAACCAAACCCAATGCTGGCAAATCAATTTCGACTCACAGTGATCCTATAGGACAGGGTGGAACTGCCCTATAGGTTTTCAAGGCTGTAAATCTTTATGGAAGCAGAATGCCACATCTTTCTCCCACAGAGCAACTGGTGGGTTCGATCGTCACCTTTTGGTTAGAAGCAGAGTGCTTAACCACTGCACCACCAGGGTTTCCATTTATACTATTAGAGGGTATTACTCCTTCCAGGAGAATATTGCTTAAAATAATTCTGTGTTCTTTGCTTTCCTTCCTGAAATATTTATAATGATATTTCAGGGAAAATAAATTATATGGCTTAAGGACTTTATTTCATAAATAGAGGTACTTTTTGTAGAAGATGATGCTGTCAGTGAGATTTTTTAAAATCAAGGAGCATTTCAAAGATATAAAACCTGTATTTTTTTTTCTTTTAACCAATAATTCTTTTTTTAAAAAAATTTTGCCAATGAAAATAACTGAAAAAAATTTTTTTTAATTAAAAAAAAGATACTCTATTTGATGTGCTCAGAGTATATAACTGTCCTGGCTAAAGTTCGATGAGTTAGTTTATGAGATTTAAAAAAAAAAAACACCTTTTTTTTTAGTTGTACTTTAGATGAAGGTTTACAGAACAAATAGTTTCTCATTAAACAGTTAGCACACACACTGTTTTATGACATTGGTTGACAACCCCACGACATGTCAATACTCTCCCTTCTAGACCTTGGGTTCCCTATTACCAGCTTTCCTGTCCTCTCCTACCTTCTAGTCCTTGTCCCTCGGCTGTTGTGCCCCATTAGTCTCATTTTGTTTTATGGGGGTGTCCAATCTTTGGCTGAAGGGTGAATCTCAGGAGTGACTTCATTACTGAGCTAAAAGGGTTTCTGGGGGGCCATACTCTCAGGGTTTCTCCAGTCTCTGTCAGGCCAGTAAGTCTGGTCTTTTTTTGTGAGTTAGAACTTTGTTCTACATGCAAAATATTTTTAAAAGAAAGGACAATGTTATGGAAACATTGCTGAGTGTTATTTCTATAACCATGAGTTAGCTGTTCTCTATAACCTTGTTATTCAAAGCGTGGCGTCAGCTGTGAACTTGTTAGAAATGCAGAATCTCAGCCCTTTCCCAATTCTTCTAAATCTTCATTGTACCAAGCTCCACATGAAGTTTAGGAAGCACTGCTCTATAACATTTACACCCACTGGAAGCACTCAGAATTAAGCCACTTTTGATGGCTAGGATTTTTCTATGTATTAAATCTTATAGTATAAGATTTTACATAAGCTATAGAAATCTACTTTTCCAGATAAATAAACACATTTTCTTATGCAACATTGGAAGAACTCCTATAAAGCAATTAAGGTCTTGAAGAGTTGCATGTTCTGGAAACATCAACTAGCACAGTTATCCAGCCATATAATAATTTAGTTATTAAATAGTGGTTCTCAAATTAAAGATACACAAGAATGATTGTGGAGTTAATAAAATGGTATTTGATTCCTATTACCAGATTTTTAAAAAATCTTAGTTCAGATTAACATCCAGGGATATGTGTTTTTTTAATTACCCTAGATGATTCAAGTTTTCCCAGGGCAACAATTTGAGGAAAATGATCTAATGACTAGTTTATATGCTAACTTTGTTCCTTTTCTTCCTGAGTTGTGTGGCTTAGTCCAAAGTCACCATGATTTTGCATTTTGTAGTTCAGGCAAAATATGTGGGAAAATAATTAGAAATAGTACCATTAGGTCTTGGAATTTTTCATTTGCCTCTTGATAAAAATATCAAAGACTGCATTTATGTAATGGAGTTCCTATGTTGCTCAAATGGTTAATGTGCTCAACTGCCAATCAATAGGTTGGCAGTTTGAGTCCACCCAGAGGCACCTCAGAAAAAAGGCCTAGTGGTCTACTTCGAAAAATCAGCCAATGAAGCACAGTTCTACTCTGACACATGTGGTGTCTCCATGAGTTGGAATTGACTCAGTGGAAACTGGTTTGGTTTGGTTTTTTAATTGTACAATACTATTTTAAAAAGTTATAGCTTAAACTGTTCTCATCAACATTTTTTATTAAATGTGGACATTAACTTTGTCAATTTATTTAGAGTGGCATGTGTAGAATATTTAAGGAAATTCCGGATTTTAAAAGTGTGGCATCAAAGTAGGGATTAAAAACAATGTTATTGTTGAATATTTGAACTTTTGAATAAATAAAAGCTCAACAACTAAAACGCTATGTGGTCAATCTGTGTTCAATCATCTAAATATTGAATGTTTTAAAGACTCATTCAGAAACTTTTCTCGGAGTCATGGAAAGGAGTAAATTGTTCAGGGTGAGTCTACAGACTGACAAGAGCATGCCTAGGAGCAAACTTCACAAAGAGAGAATGTACACAAATCAGGAGATGAAGAAGCTATGAATGCACTTGGAAAGAAGTGACAAGAGAAATAGGAAAAAAAAATTAAGTTAGATATCAGCCACAAAAATAAAAATAGTCACTTTTCCTATATATTTGGGAAACATAAAATCATCCTCATAATCAACCCTTGAACTAAACAGAAAACAACACTTTGAAAATAATGAATATTTAGTATAAAATGTCAAGAAATATGTTGTTATTCTTATGTGTCATCGAGTCAGTTGCGATTCATAGGAACCCTGTGTACAACAGAACAAAACATTGCCCGGTCCTGTGCCATCACAACAGTCATTGTTATGCTTGAGCCCATTGTTGTAGCCACTGTGTCAATTCATCTCGTTGAGGATTTTCCTCTTCTTCATTGACCCTCTACTTTACCATACATGATGTTGTTATCCAGGGACTGATCCCTCCTGATAACATATCCCAAGTATGTGAGACAAAGTCTCGCCATCCTTGCTCCTAAGGAGCACTCTAACTATACTTCTTCCAAGACAGATTTGTTAATTCTTCCGGCAGTCCATGGTATATT
The DNA here is from genome assembly GCF_000243295.1 of Trichechus manatus latirostris. NCBI lineage: Eukaryota > Metazoa > Chordata > Mammalia > Sirenia > Trichechidae > Trichechus > Trichechus manatus. Next base: position 2,362,612 of record NW_004443948.1, on the reverse strand, counting down.
CAATATTCTTCACCAACACCATAATTCAAAGGCATCAGTTCTTCTTCAGTCTTCCTCATTCATTGCCCAGCTTTCGCAGGCATATGAAGTGATTGAAAACATCATGGCTTGGATCAGGTGCACCTTAGTCCTTAAAGTGACATCTTTGCTTTTTAACACTTTAAATATACTTATAACTGAACCTTACCATATAACCTGTGCGATGCCTCTGAAGGGGCTCTCTTGGAGAAATTCATAGCCTTGAAGTGCAAAAGGGAAGATTGAAAATACTTAAGTGTTAAACACAAGAAATTAGAATTAAGTACAACAAATTAAATTAAAAAAAAGAAATGATAAAGTTAATAAAGAAATAGATATCAAATAATAATAAACAATAACATAAATAGGTAGATATTTATCAAACAAAATTTTGACTTGACATCATATAGTAAATAAGGTAAATTTTTGCAAGGTTCACTAATTACTGAAAGAAACAAGGAAGGCATTCTAGGACAGTATCTTGTCATGGTTCTCAAAGAAAATGACTGTGATAAGAAATAATAGCCAAGTGTTGTTCAGAGAAAAGTAAATTAAAGCCTAAGAAGTTTCTACTTAATTGTGGGAAGAGAGAATCAGGTGAATTTAGAGATAACAATTTTTTTTTTAAATTTTATTGATTTCGTTATTGTTGTTGAGAATATACGTAGCAAAACATACACCAATTCAACAGTTTCTACATGTACAATTCCGTGACACTGACTACTTTCTTTGAATTTTCGGTATTGCAGGGAAGAATAAGGTTGCCATGATTTAGAAATAAATATGTCAAGAATTGAAAGTAGTAAGTAGAAGCAGAGTGAGTATTCAACACATTTTTTTTTTTTTTTGCAATATAGTGTAAGGGAGAGAGCGAGTACTATGCTAGTGGGAAATGTGAGATAGAAGGAGACTTTTTCATGTTTTAGTAAAGAGGGTTGAAGATACAGGAGAAAGGATAGTTGTGTGGCTCAATATCATAGAGCACGTAGGAGGGGAAGGAATCCAGAGCCCAGGTAGGAGACAGCCATAGAGATTTAAGTGCACCAGAAATAAAAGAGGGAAAGGTAGACGAAAATTCTGGTAAGGTTGTAGTTTTGTCTGTTCTTGTCTGATGGATTTTACTCTGCATTTGAAGAAAAAAGCAAGTCACACGCTGAAATAGAGAAGCTGATGGAGTTAGCAGTTTGAGCAAAGAGGGGAATTTGGAATACTTACACTGGAGGGTGAGGAAGCGAGCAGATCTGAGAAAGATCACGAAATAGCCAGACAGTGTTGAGTTTGGAGACTATAAATCTATAGTGACCCTAATCTCACAGGTGTAAAGATTTTCTCCATTTCTACTCAGCAAGCTGGATAAGGTTGATTTTTTCCAGGGCTAGGATTTTCCAGACAGGTATGACAGAAAGAAAATGAGTCAAAGAACTTGTGGACATAGACAAAAGAATAGCTCACATTATGGACAGTGGGATTCCAGTTGAACGAAGAAAGACGTGGGTCTTGAAAAGGTTAATAGTTAGGAGGGAGTGGTGAAAGCCAGTTGAATTGAGAAAATCAAAAGGTTAGAAGCTAGAGTGCCAAATCTCTCAGCCACATCGATAATAATCCATAATGATTGCAGGATTTGGGGTGAGGAAATCTGGGAGCAAGTGCCAGAGAAGCTGTTATCTGAAGGGATCTCACTAGAGATCATCAGATTTCAGCTACAAAGAGATACTGGGTTTATATTTGAGAATAGAAGAATTTAGATTTGTCCATTTTAGTACAAATCAAGGAGTGTGTTGATGCCACCGAGGGGCGAGACACCAGAGAATGACAGTTTGTTTGGGAGGGTGAAGTTATGTTCTCTGGGGAGATCCAGATTTCATTTAAGGCCAGTGCACGGAGAGAATGTTCCGAGCGGAGGGTGAGCTGGGAGCTTGTGCGCCACTCTGTACATGCACATGTCCGTGAACGTGCACCAAGTATTGATTTCAGGGTTACCAAAAAGTCTCAGGAGTAGGCAAACTCGTAACTATGGAATCCGTAAGTCATTAGGATTGATGGTATACATGTTAGAGAATCCTTAGATGTCATGCTATCTAGAGCAAAACCAAACCAAACCCCTTGCCTTTGAGTAGATTCTGACTCATATAGACCCTATATCGGAAAAAAAAAACAAAAAAAAAAATCCCCACTGCCGTCAAGTCGATTCCGACTCAAAGCTAACCCTGTATCCAGGAGGCAGTAAAAAAGATAGCTGTGGAAGATGATCATAGGACAAGACATTTAGTTTTAGTGGGAATGATCTTACTTCATATAATTTTTCCTGTTGATTCATAAATTTCAACTACACAGTCCTTTAAATTTCTCAATCAAGTTCTTTTTACACCCAGGGCCTTTGCTCATGACATTCCATTTGTTGGGAATGTTCTTGCTCCTCATTATCTTGGGATTCCTAGTCATTACTATAATCTTGGTTTAAATGCCTTTTCCCGCCATTACTTATTCTAATAATACTATATAGCTTTGCTTTATAGAAAATTTAATAAAATCACATTATTTGCCTTAATCATACCTTCACTATCCTTCTTACCTCTTTGTCTTTAAAGCTCATGAGGAAGGGAACAAGAGAGTTTCTCTACGAAATTTCTAGCACCTGGCACAAAGTAGGTGCTCAAAAAGTAATTTTGAATGGGTTGAATGAATCAGCACAAAAAGACTAAGTGTTTTTAAATGTGTAATTATGAAAACTCAACCTCATGTAACAATTGATTGTTTATTATTTTACAAATATTTCAACTGGCTGAAAAGATGTTGTTGTTGTTAGGTGCTGTCAAGTTGATTTCTACTGATAGCAGCCCTATGTGACAGAGTAGAACTGCTCCATAGGGTTTTCTTTGCTGTAATCTTTATGAGAGCAGATCACCAGGTCTTTTCTCTCCTGGAGCCACTTCAAACTGCCAATCTTTTGGTTAACAGCCAAGTGCTCAACCTTTGTGCCACCAGGACCACCAGGACACTAGCTATTAATAAATGAAAAAGTATTTCAAATTAAATAATGTTTTGTCTGCCATAGTAAGCTAGTTTGCTATCTGATAATCACTAAGAACACGAGAATTCATATCCTTACCATATAGACTCAAACAACCTCTTTATAAAATTAAGATCTGAGCCTGCTTATTACATGATTGGAGCCCTGGTAGCACAGTGGTTAAGAGACTGGCTGCTAACCAAAAGGTCATCAGTTCAAATAAACCACCTGCTCCTTGGAAACCCTATGGAGGCAATTCTACTCTGTCCTACAGCTTCGCTATGAGTCAGAACGGACTTGACGGCACTGGGGTTTTTTTTTGGGGGGGGGGTTGGCATTATATGATTGAAGGAATGTATGTCAATATCATGGTTTTTCACTTGGTAGGAATTTTTGTTCTTTCCAAGCGGAGGAGATCGAGCACCTATTTTATAGACTATTGTAATGGAACCACAAACTATACCTAGTTTTCAACAGAATAGGTTAACATTATTGTTTAAAATGAAATTAAATATGAATCTTAAAGAGCTTCTCCTTGATGGATTAGGCAAGAGAAACAGGTCTGATAGAGATCTAAATATGAGGAAAAAGTCATATAACTAAAATCCCTGAAATATTATGTTTGTATAAGTCAGAGTTATTTAAAAAGAACTCATTAACTGACGGAGTCCATAGCTATTTTTCTTGCAGCTGAAAGGCATTAGAAAAAAATGTCAGTGGGGAAATAGACTGTTTGGCTTACAAAACAGGTAAACACTACAGGAGGTTTGTATTTTACAGAATTAGTTTCAGCACAATTAGGGTTGAAGTTTTTCCAAATCAGCAATACAAACAAAGCATAAAATCTGCCATTTCAGAACAAAAATAAGGAAGAATGCAAAATCAAGACATTTAAAGATGGATAGAACCTCAGGCTACTGAATCCATTTATTCTCAACTTTGGTCAAGGGGCTACAGAAAAAACTGAAAAGAATCTTCAGTCCCCTTCCCAAGCATCTGTCTGAGACAAAAAACCCCGAAAAAACAAAAACAAACAAACCTGCTTCAGTCGAGTTGATTCCAACTCATACTGACTATATAGGACCGAATAGAACTGCCCCATAGGGTTTCCAAGGAGTGCCTGGTGGATTCGAACTGCTGGCCTGTTGGTTAGCCTCCATAGCTCTTAATCACCCTGCCAGCAGAGTTTGGAGAAGGAAAAACTCAGGGTTTGTTGTTGTTATTGTTTTTTAATGTTTTTTCAGGAGGAAGTCTTAGAGACTGTCAGTTTTAGAACCATATATATCCTAAACTCAGTAGAAGAGAATGCATGCAAACTAAGAACACTCTACTACTAACTGTTTCAAAACGATTTTAAAATATATACTTAAATGTGTTCTAAAATAACATTATTTTCTGGTTACAGAGACATACACAGTTGTAAAAAATTAAGAGAGTCAAGAGAATGAAGGAGGTAATAAAAACCACAGACAATAAAATAATTTAATTGTACACAAAGAAAACTATTCTGCAGTTAAGCCTGGATTGGCCATTGCAGTCCCATGGCAGTTCAGAATAGAGAGAGTAAAGCAGAAGGACCACACCTAACTTTGGAATGAAACAGAAAGCATGGGGAAAATAATTATAGGACTCAGCATGGCAGTAAAAGTCCTAAAATTCTTTTCTAATTCCTACCACAATTACAGGCAGCAACAGGTCTAACTGTAAACAAAACCTGTAAGATCTCAACAGAAGAATCTGATGAGTAAACAGGTTAAGAGACACTGGTAACAGAACAACTAAAGGATTTTGGTAACTCAGCCAGAGCTCTGTTCTTAGTGGCTAGCCATAGCATCTAATCCCATGATTAATCAGTTAAAGACCACTCCTCAAGTAAAATGGGGACTGAGAAACTGAGGATGCTTCCAGCCCCTATGTCACTTGTACTGGGCCTCTGTCCGTTCTACTCTTTTTTTTTTTTTTTTTTTTT
>NW_004443948.1:2323280-2349217 GCF_000243295.1 Trichechus manatus latirostris | reverse complement strand
GGGTTTCAGGATTGTTGATTCTCTGTTTGGCTTAGTTTTTCGGATCTTTGTTGTGGAGGGACGGCGTGGTGCTTCTGCCTAGACCGCCATCTTGCCGGAGTCCCCCCTGTCCGTTCTACTCTTATACACTAAAGGGAAACCCACCTGCTGTTCATTGCCACCTATTGACCACATCAGTGGTAAAATGAAACAGTAAGATTTCTCAGATTTTAATGAATTGGAAAAAGGATGTCACGTAATGCAAATATGAGGTAAATAAGAAACAGAATTGAATATTGAAAACAATAAAATGTATAGTCATTGAAGCTTTTTGCAATTGTTTAAAAAAGATTCTTGTGAAAAAAAAGTAACAAATGCAAAAATGAAACAAAACCTGGAACAAAAACTCTGATCATTTTAACAAAATCTGAAAAGTGAGGTGGGTTTTATTTTGGAAGAAATAAAGCACGCTCAAGGTTTAATATTGTCAGGTAAGGAGAATGGATGCCAGAAAAGACTCTGAAATTTGCTCTTGATCATAGAGTAGCTAAAGTGAATGGAAAAATGAAGTAAAAGAGCCTAATAGGAGATTTTAAAGGATGGCTTGAGAATAGAAAGTAAAGTATTATAATGAATGTGTAAAGTCCTGGAGTCAAAACACCAAAAGGAAAATACACACTAGACATTTCTCAAGTTGAAAGAACTGGAGAAAAAATTCAAGCCTCAAGTTGCAATACTGAAGGATTCTATGGGCAAAACATTGAACAACAGAGGAATTATCAAAAGAAGACGGAAGGAATACACAGAGTCACTGTACCAAAAATAATTGGCCAACGTTCAACCATTTTGGAAGGTAGCATATGATCAAGAACTGATGGTACTGAAGAAAGAAGTCCAAGCTGCACTGAAGGCATTGGCAAAAAACAAGCCTTCAAGCATTGATGGAATACCAATTGACATGTTTTAACGGATGCAAGGCTGGAAGCACTCACTCGTCTATGCCAAGAAATTTGGAAGACAGCAAACTAACTGGAAGAGATCACCAAAGAAAGGTGATCCAACAGAATGCAGAAATTATCAAACAACATCATTAATATCACACACAAGTAAAATTTGGCTGAAAATAATTCAAAAATGATTGCAGCAATACATGGACAAGGATGTGCCAGAAATTCAAGCCAAATTCAGAAAGGAAGGTGGAATGAGGGATATCGTTGCTGATGTCACATGGATTCTGGCTGAAAGCAGAGAATACCAGAAATATGTTTACCTGTGTTTTATTGACTATGCAAAGGCATTTGACTGTGTGGATCATGACAAATTATGGACAACATTGTGAAGAATGGGAATTCCAGAACACTTAATTATGCTCGTTCAGAATCTGTACATAGACCAAGAGGCAGTCATTTGAACAGAACAAGGAGATACTGCAAGTCTTTATGCTGAGCAAATAATCCAAGAAGCTGGGCTATGTGAAGAAGATCACAGCATCAGAACTGGAGGATGACTCATTAACAACCTTTGATATGCAACCTTGCTTGCTGAAAGTAAAGAGCACTTGAAGCACTTACTGATGAAGATCAAAGACCACAGCCTTCAGTATGGATTATATCTCATCATAAAGAAAACAAAAATCCTCACAACCGAACCAATAAACAACATCATGATAAACTGAGAAAATACTGAAGTTCTCAAAGATTTCGTTTTACTTGGATCCACAATGAACGCCCATGGAAGCAGCAGTCAATAAATCAAATGACATATTTCATTGGGCAAACCTGCCGCAAAAGGTATTTTTAAAGTGTTAAAAAGCAAAGATGTCACTTTGAGGACTAAGTTGCACCTGACGCAAGCCATGGTATTTTCAATTGCCTCATATTGCATGTGAAAGCTGGACAATGAATACGGAAGACCAAAGAAGAATTGACATCTTTGAATTATGGTGTCGGAGAAGCATATTGAATATACCAAGGACTACCAGAAGAACAAACAAGCCTGTCTCGGAAGAAGGAGAGCCAGAATGCTCCTTAGAAGAGAGGATGGGGAGACTGTCTTATGTACTTTGGACATGTTATCAGGAGGGACCAATCCCTGGAGAAGAACATCATGCTTAGTAAAGTAGAAAGTCAGCCAAAAAAAGGAAGACCCTCAACAAGATGGATTCAACAAAGGGCTCAAACGTACCAATAATTGTGAGGATGGTGCAAGACCATGCAGTGTTTCATTCTATTGTATGTAGGGTTGCTGTGAGTTGGAACTGACTGAACACCACCTAACAACAGCAAAGAGGAGGTCACAGATTTAAAAAAAAAATCTCTGGATCTAGAAACAATCATACAGATATATCTCTTTAAAAAGTAATATTAATTTCAAGTAATATAAAATGGTACACAGTTCCTTTTAATACCTGGCAAAAGAAAAAATAATTTCCTCAGCAGGAGACAGGGAAAAGTGGAGGGGGACAAGAAATATAATCAATTAGAAACAAAATAACATAACAGAAATAAAACCATAACTCATCAAAGTGTGAGTGTTTTAGATATATCTATACAGGCATAGACGGAGACCAATGATAGTTCAGTGTTAGAATTCTTGCCTTCCATGAGTGTCGTAGTTATCTAATGCTGCTATAACAGATATACCAAAAGTGGATGGCTTTAACAAACAGAAATTTATTTTCTCACAGTTTAGGAGGCCGGAAGTCCAAATTCAGTGTGCTGGGTCTCCAGGGAGGCTTTCTTGCTCTCTGCAGGCTTTGAAGGAAGGTCCTTGTCTCTTCAGAGCTTCTGCTCCTGGGCAATCTTTAAGTGACTTGGCACTCTCTTACCTCATCTTTGCTCTGCTCTCTTGTTTAATTTCTTTTATATCTTAAAGAGTTTGACTCAAGATACACCCTACACTAGTCCTGCCTCATTAACATAACAAAGACAACTCGTTCCCAAATGGGATTATAACCACAGGCATAGAGATTAGGATTTACAACACATATTTTGGGGGGACATAATTCAATACGTAACAACGAAGGGTTCATGGGTTCTATTCCTGGCCAATGTGCCTCAGGTGCAGCCACTACCTCTCTGTCAGTGGAAGCTTGAGTGTTGTTATGATGCTGAACAGGTTTCAGTGGAGCTTCCAGACTAAGCTAGACTAGGAAGTAATGCCTGGAGATCTACTTGTGAAAATCAACTAATGAAAACCCTTTGAATCACAATAGTTTGATCTGAAACCAATCATGGAGACAGCACAGGATGGGACAGCATTTTGTTACATTATGCATGGATTTGCTATGAGAAGGGGCTGACCTGAGGGCAGCTAACAACAATAACAACGACATGAAGATATAGACCTTTAGTTTGGATGCAAGCAAATCCTGGTTCCATTTATTTAAAAAAAACACTTAAAATGATCGTGAGAGGAGAGAGGTAGACAACAAAATACAGGGCAAAGACAACAAAAACAAACCAGAAGGTGCTGATATTAATATGTCAAAGTAGGATTTACATACAAAATTATTAAATTAAAAATATTATTTTATATTGACGAAACTAGTCAACCCAGAAGATAGAAGTAACTTGAAATGTCAGATTGAACACAATTACACATCTGTTCAAATGCAGATGAAACATTTACAAAATAATTCCTCTATTAGACCACAACAAAAATATTTTTTAAAAAAAACAAATTGTAATAGCCATCTTCTTTGTTCACAGTGATATAAATCTAGACTTTATCACTTCAAAATATAAAGCCACTTGGAAGCTTAAATAAAATCACTCTTCTAAATAGCTCTTGGGTGAAAAATTACTCACAAGGAAAATTATAGATGAAGTAAAATTATCATTAATCAGAATGTGAACGATTAAAATTCATTGGATATATGTAAACCAGTATCTAGACAAAATGCAAATAAAATATTAAATTATTTTGCTAATGTATAAAACGGTTATAATCAATACATTTACATAAAAATAAAATATGAAAGAAGAAATTAATAAAACAGAAGCTGAGAATATTAAAAATAAAGGAAAAAAATAAAGCAAGCAAATTAGTCTTGATTTTTTCAAAACTGTGATGCAATATATAGACTTTAATCATTTTGGACAAGAATAAAAAGAGAAAACTCCAAATGCACAACATTGTGATTGAGAAAATGAATACAACCGTTGATATAAAGGACATTCAAAACTGTTAGTGAGATGGAGTAGACATTTGCTTCTTTTTCCCAGTCTCACATCTCTTCCTCCAATTTTGAAGAAATACCCATTGCTCACACTTTGTCTTTGAGGTTCAGGTGAGACTAATTCTCTCACCAGCTCCAGGTTTTCATGTATGACCTCAGTCAATAAACCATTTCACCCTATCTGCACCTCTGTCCCTAACCCCAATAATTACTACAGGAATTAGTCATGTGAACCAATTTAGGTCAGTGGGAGTCAGGCTGGGATTTTTATGGACACCCTTGAGAAATAGTGTTCTTTTCTCCTGAACTTGAATCCAAAACCATTTGCTATTGAGTTGATTCAGACTCACGGCAACCCCAAGTGTATCAGAGTAGAACTGTGCTCCATAGAGTTTTCAGTGTCTGATATTTCTGAAGTACAACACCAAACCTTTCTTTCAAGGTGCCTCTGGGTGGATTCCAACTGCAAATCTTTGGTTAACAGCTAAGCACATTAACCACTGTACAACCAGAGACTCTGAACTTGAACCAACTGGACATGCACCTAGAATTTTGAGCAGCCGCCACAAAAAGAGGGTTTACTTTACTGACAGTTAAGTCAACATAGATGATAATATGGTAAGTCCTTGGCACTTAGCTTTTCTGCATCTAACACTACCTGTGTACTTTATAATTACATGAGCCAATACACGTTTTTTTCTTTCCTAAGTCAGGAATAAGCTCTGATAATCTTTTAGCTTAAATCCAAGTTCATGCCAATAAGTTTTAGCTATATAGACAGGAAAAAAATACATTATCAAAACATGTTGAAGAAAACCTGGATGCAAAAGATTATCATACTTCCACATCTACACATCCTTTCCCACCAAAAATTACCAGACCCAATTGGTTTATAGATGAGTTCTTCCTACCGTTTAAGGAATGGATCATTCCTATGAATTCGCTTGGACTACAGCTGTGCCATCCAGTATGATAGTCACTGGCCACATGTGACTTTTGAAATGTGGCTAGTCTAAATTCAGGTGGACTGTAAGTATTAAATACACACTGGATTTCAAAGCTATAGAATGGAGATAAGAATGTAACATATCTTTTTAGTATTTTTATATAGATTATATGTTGAAATAGTAATATTTTGGCATGTTAGGCTGAGAAAATGTAGTATTAAATTAATTTTATGTGTTCCTTTTTTACCATTTTAAATACGGCTACTGAGAAAATTTAAAATAACTTATGTGGCTCACATTTGTGGTTTGCATTTTATTTATACTGGACAGTGTTTATCTAGAGTATATGAAAAAGGAAAATTTTAAAACTTTAGTAAAACATATAGGGCATTTTTTCTTTATGTTAATGTTTCGATTGTGATTTTGAAAATATAGCATCACCTTAATATATTAATCTGGATAAGAAGTTCACGTAAACCAACACACATACACTAACTTAGTAAAAAAAATGATCCTTATCCTGTATATATTGAACCTAGCAGAAATTTGAATATGCTGACAAAAATTGACTTGTCATCATGGAAACAAATTTATGACTCACGTGCGTAGTACTGGCTTGAGGCATTGGCTTGATCTGAGCTTCAAATCGCGTCACCATGTCCATATCTTGGCTCGTGGCTGACTCTCAGTCTCTGATTGGAGGCCTCATTGGTATCAGGTTCAGAGCATGACAACACCAAATCCAGCAAAAATGTGAGTTCTCATCTGGTATATCCCACTCAAATCCTGGGAGTCATTCTCTGACACTGGCTTCAATTGGGTAACTTGTATCCTTTGTGGAGGAAAGTAGAAGATTGATTTATGCTCAAATGTAAAGCTTATAATTATTACCCTTGTGGCAGTGACTGCTAGTTGTCCTCCAATATCCACAGTCTCCTTCTTAGTCACGGAACCCTGATTTTTAATGGCACATGGCTTCCTGAAATAAAAAATTATATTTTTCAGAGCCCCTTTCGGCTAGGTGAGTACAGATGACTTAATTTTGACTCCTATTAAATATCCTTAAGAAGAAATGAACATCCTTCTTCTTTCTCGTCTCCTTCATTAGTGTGAAATGTATATGCCATGTCTAGAGTGCATGCAGCTTCTTTTGACTCAAAGTGTAACCATGTGTATAGGATCACAGAACAATGTTATCAAAAGAATTTGAAAACCTGTTGATTATGAAACTTTCCAATTAGACTTAGAATGGTTTGGAATCTATGAGAGATACAGACTTCTATCTTAAAATGCTGTCTTTTTTTTTTTAACCACTGAGAAATGAACCTTATCTTTATTGATATGATTCCAAACTGTTGATATATTTGATCTAGATCTTGATTTTGGATATCTGATAACATTGAAGAACACTATAAATCAAATTTTACTCACACTGAAGTATTTTTTGTCAATGGTTGGTTTGATTATTTCCCTCCATTTTAATGTATGTATCTTTAGACATGCTTTTTTTCTTCACATTAATGTTTTGACTGTGGTTATAGCTGAACGTTTAAAAAATTTTAATGTTCAGTTGTTTATTAAGATGACTTAGATACTTTTTGTGAACTGTAATTATTCACTTTTTTTATAGTTTATTATTATTTAATTTGGGAAGTGTCAATTTGATTTTAAAACTTCACAGACATTTTTATTCTGGTATTTATTACTGACATCATTGCTGTTAATAAATACATGCCAAGATTTCTCTATGGACATGAGAATTCACTGGTTCTGTGAAGATTTAGGCAGACATAATCTTTCTCACTTTAATGCTTTGGACAATATCATCATTACCTATAAAAATATGTGTGAGATAAAGATGTATGTGTGAGTGTGCGTGTGTGAGTTTATAAATAAAATTTCAAAAATACAGAAATTTAAATTCATCTGAAGGGAAAAATAGATTCAACTATTGAAGTGATCAGGCTAAAGAGAAATATTTCTTTTTCTTCCACACAGAAAATAATTCAGAAATAAGGCAGGATTAAAGCAGTTGCTTCAGTAAGCTAGTGTTAAATAGGCTTAGAGAAATAGATTTTTCAGGAAAGAAAGGGTAATGAATCCTGGAGGACTAATGCAACCACATAGATGAATTAATCCAAGTAGGTGGAGAGGGAGTCACAGTCAAAGTATCTCACAAAGACAATGTTGGCATTGATACAAAAAGCCCCTGGAAGGGGAATGTGAGGCTTAAGAGGAGAGAGAATCATGTTAAAACAGAGAGTCAGGTCAGGGGGAGGCTGCAGCAGCCTATATATAACTGAACGGTAGGAGTAAAGAGTAGATTGGAAAGAGATTAGAAGCTATTTAACAGCAGAATTTGATAACAGGAGAGATCTGTATTCATAGCCAGTGCAGGGTTAAACATTCCATCAATGGGATTTGCTGAGGTCGAACAGATCACTGGAATGAGGAACTTAAAAAGGAAAGGAGTAGAATAGGAAGAAACAGTTTTGTCTTTATCAAGTGGGTAATGAGATAGTCACAAATACCCTTAACTAAATCAATAAGGGAAGTTCAGAGGTGGATAAACATTTTGGATTGAATAGTTCAATTCAAAGCAGCAGTGTTTCATGAAATTGAAATGTTCTTAGAATTCCAGTAAATAAGCCAGGTCAAATGCTCTGACTTTTCTAACCTTGGAAGATAATTAAATGATTTCAGATAACTGAATGATTTCACAATGTATTTTGAGTGAGAGCATAGCTAATAATACTGAATATGGGTATGCTTTGATACTTTTTTTTTCCTTTCGTAAATGTGTCCTAATTTTAATTTGTCTTGCATTGGGGAAAAATATACTTCCTTTATCAATCAGCTACTAACTGAAAGGTTGGTGATTCCAATCCACAGGCACCTCGAAAGAATGGCCTGGTGATCTGCTTCCGAAAGATCAGAGCCATTAAAAACTCTGTGAGTGTAATTTTATTGTGACACACGTGGGATCTTTGTGAGTTAGAATAGACTCAATGGCAGTTGGTTTCATTGTATAAAAATATGACGGGAAAAAAGTCTCGAACTGTGCATTTGTGGAAGGTGTCCTTTAATATGAAAAGAATGATTCTGAATTAGACAAAGGCATAGCAGTCACACCAACCCAGGACAAGGACATAGGTTAGCATTTTGTCCGTGTTTGAGGCACAAAAAAGAACAGCCACTGCCAAGTGATTTATAGTTTCTAACCCAGAAAACACCTTCCAGCTCCATCAAGGAGGGACTCACGAATGCTCACTTATGAAAATATTATTTTTTTGGTTATTCATCTGAATTTTGTTAGATTCCCTGGTATGTTGAGGTATTAGAGATATGTGCATTTTTTCTCTTTTCCAGGTGGTACCCTTTTATTTCAACTCTGGCATGGCCAAGGTGTTTCTCTTGCATGCCTGCGCACACACGTAAGGGGTCAATGAACCCAGGCTTATAGCGGAGTGGAAATAATTTTTGAATTATTACTTTGAACTATTTCTTCAAATGTTTTGTGTTAGGAGGAATGTAAAATATGATTTGTAATACTTTTGCATTTTTATACCCATGTGAATACATTATGGTAAATTTAATAGATTTATATTAGAATATATATGTATATATACATTAGTATGTATAAACTATGTATTACTATAAGCATAGCAAATTTTATAGATTTCTAACATAAATTTATTAAATTTGTTATATATATACACTAATATATTTAATTAGAGCTGTTTAGTAGTTGGAAAGCTTTTGGAACCTCTTTAAGAAAGTGAAAGAAATAAAAAGTAATGAACGTGGCTCCATTTTCTAAGTAATTCAGGTTTATGAAGTCCTGAGTTCTCATTGCATCTATGCCATTCAGGCTGACAGAAATTAAGTTCATTCATTTTCTTATCTGCTTTGAGGAGTAGTAACCACAGAAGTCTCCATAGTATGTGGATATTGATCCTAGATGGGTTGGGGAGGAGAATGAAATAAAGGATTTATTTAAGAACTCTATACTATTTTATGAAAAACAATGCAGCAATTCTATAGTGCTGTAAGAAATGTAAAGCACTTTTATACACATTGTCTCATTTGAATTCTCATGAAAATCAATTATACTTGTCCCCAAATTTTGTCCTTGTTTTAACTAGTGTTTATAGATACTTATGATAAGCATGGAGCCCTGATGGTACAGTGGTTAAGAGCTAAACCTGCTAACCAAAAGGTCAGCAGTTCAAACCCACCAGCCATTCCCTGGAAACCCTACGGGACAGTTCTACTCTATCCTATAGGGTTGTTATGAGTCGGAATCAACTCAACAGCAACAGGTTTGTTTTTTTTATTTTTATTTTTTTATGGTAGGCATATTGATTTGATCTTATTCCTGGCTTCCTTTTATGTATTTGTTCATACATTCTTCATTGTTTTCTCCCTTTCAATTGTGTGTTATCTTCTATAATTTTGTATTCTTAAAAGTTTCCATCATAATTTCCAAGTAAATAAATAAATGTAGGAAAAAAGCAGTAATGTTATTTAAAAAAATAAAATAAAAACAATGAACAAACAAAGAACCCACTGTGGTTTAAGGAGATTTGGTACACTTACCTAATACCATACAACTAAGGCCCTGGTGGCACAGTGGTTAAAAGCCTGGTTGCCGATCAAAAGGTTGGCATTTCGAATCCACCAGCTGCTCCTTGGAAACCCTATAAGGCAGTTCTACTCTGTATTTTAGGGTCACCATAAGTCAGAATCGACTTAATGGCAGTGAGTTTCCCCCACACATCTGTCAGTTTGTTGTACTGTGGGGGCTTTCGTGTTGTTGTGATGCTGGAAGCGCCACTGGTATCCAAATACCAGCAGGGTCACCCATGGTGGACAGGTTTCAGCTGAGTTTCCAGACTAAGATAGACTAGGAAGAAGGGCCCAGTGGTCTACTTCTTAAAAGAATTAGCCAGTGAAAACCTTATGAATAGCAGCAGTACACTGTCTGATATAGTGCTAGAAGATGAGCCCCTCAGCTTGGAAGGCACTCAAAATACAACTAGGGAAGAACTGCCTCCTCATAGTAGAGTCTACCATAATGACATGGATGAAGTCAAGCTTTCGGGACCTTCATTTGCTGATGTGGCATGACTCCGAACGAGAAGAAACAGCTGCAAACATCCATTAATAATTAGAACATGGAATGTACAAAATATAAATCTAGGAAAATTGCAAGTTATCGAAAATGAAATGGAATACATAAATATTGATATCCTAGGCGTTAGTGAGCTGAAATGGACTGGTATTGGCCATTTTAAAAATGGACAATCATGTGATCTACTATGCCCAGAATGACAACATGAAGAGGAACGGCATTGCATTCATTGTCAAAAGAACATTTCAAGATCTATCCCAAAGTGCAATGCTGTCAGTGATAGGATAATATCCGTACATTTGCAAGGAAGACCAGCTAATATGACTATTATTCAAATATATGCACCAACCACTAAGGCCAAAGATGAAGAAATCGAAGATTTTTACCAACTTCTGCAGTCTGAAATTGATCGAACATGCAATTAAGATGCATTGATAATTACTAGTGATTGGAATGTGAAAGTTGGAAACAAATAAGAAGGATCGGTAGTTGGAAAATAAGGCCTTGGTGATAGAATGGATGCCGGAGATTGCATGATAGAATTTTGTAAGACCAATGACTTCTTTGTCACAAATACCTTTTTTCACTAACATAAACAGCCACTATACATGTGGACCTTGCCAAATGGAATACACAGGAACCAAATCAACTATGTCTGTGGAAAGAGATGTTGGAAAGAAAACCTTAATATTATCAGTGAGAAAAGGGCCAGGGGCCAACTGCGGAAAAGACCATCAATTGCTCGTAATCAAGTTCAAGCTGAAACTGAAGAGAATTATAACAAGTTCACAAGAGCCAAAGTACAACCTTGAGTATATCCCACCTGAATTTAGAGACCATCTTAAGAATCGATTTGAGATGTTGAACATGAATGACCAATGATCAGACGAGCTGTGGAATGACATCAAGGGCACGATACATGAATAAAGCAAGAGGTCATTAAAAAGACAGGAAAGAAAGAAAAGACCAAAATCCATGTCAGAAGAAAATGAAACTTGCTCTTGAACGTCGAGTAGCTAAAGCAAAAACAAGACATAAGGAAGTAAAAGAGCTGAACAGAAGATTTCAAAGGGCGGCTTGAGAAGACAAAGTAAAGTATTATAACGATACATGCAAAGAGCTGAAGATAGAAAACCAAAAGGGAAGAACACGCTTGGCATTTCTCAAGCTGAAAGAACTGAAGAAAAAATTCAAGCCTTGAGTTGCATTCTATGGAAAAAATATTAAATGACGCAAGAAGCATCAAAAGAAGATCGAAGGAATACACAGAGTCACTATACCAAAAAGAATTGGTCAATGCTCAACCATTTCAGGAGGTAGCATATGATCAGGAACTGATGCTACTGAAGGAAGAAGTCCAAGGTGCACTGAAGGCATGGGTGAAAAACAAGCCTCCAGGAATTGACAGAAAACCAACTGAGATGTTTCAACAAATGGTTGTAGCACTGGAAGTGCTCGTTTGTCTATGCCAAGAAATTTGGAAGACAGCTACTTGGTCAACCAACTAGAGGAGATTGATATTTATGCCTATTCCCCAAAAAGGTGATCCAACCGAATGCGGAAATTATCAAACAATATCATTAATAGCATACACAAGTAAAATTTTGCTGAAGATCATTCAAAAGCGGATGCAGCAGTATTATCAACAGGGAGCTTCCAGAAATTCAAGCCAGATTCAGAAGAGGACATGGAATCAGGGATATCATAGGTGATGTCAAATGGATCCTGTCTGAAAGCAGAGAATGCCAGAAAGATGTTTACTTGTGTTTTATTGACTATGCAAAGGCTTTCTACTGTGTGGATCAAAACAAATTATGGATAACGTTGCAAAGAATGGGAATTCTAGAATACTTAATTGTGCTTATGAGGAACCTGTACATAGATCAAGAGGCAATCCTTTGAACAGAACAAGGGGATACTGCATGGCTTAAAGTCAGGAAAGGTGTGTGTCAGGGTTTTATCCTTTCACCATGCTTATTCAATATATATGCTGAGCAAATAATCCCAGAAGCTGGATCATATGAAGAAGAACGGGGCATCAGGATTGGAGGAAGATTCATTAACAAGCTGCCTTATGCAGATGACACAACCTTGTTTGCTGAAAGTGAAGAGGACTTGAGGCACTTACTGATGAAGATCAAAGACCACAGCCTTCAGTACAGATTACACCTTAACATAAAGAAAACAAAAGTCCTCACAACTGGACCAATAAGCAACATCTTGATAAACAGAGAAAAGCTTGAAATTGTCAAAGATTTCCTTTTACTTGGATCCACAATCAACACCCACAGAAGCAGCAGTCAAGAAACCATAGGACGCATTCCATTAGGCAAATCTGCTGCAAAAGACCCCTTTAAAGTGTTAAAAAGCAAAGATGTTACCTTGAAGACTAAGGTGTGCCTGACCCAAGCCATGGAGTTTTCAATCACCTCATATGCATGTGAAAGCTGGACAATGAATGAATAACGAAGACCAAAGAAGAAATGACGACTTTGAATTGTGGTGTTGGTGAAGAATATTGAATATACCATGGCCTGCCAAAAGAAGGAACAAATTTGTCTTAGAGGAAGTACAACCAGAATGCTCCTTAGAAACAAGAATGGCAAGACTATGTCTCACATGCTTTGGACATATTGTCAGGAGGGATCATTCCCTGGAGAAGGACATCATGCTTGGTAAAGTAGAGGTTTAGTGAAAAAGTGGAAGACCCTCAATGAGATGGATTGACACAGTGGCTGCAACAATGGGCTCAAGCATAACAACAATTGTGAGGATGGTGCAGGTCTGGGCAGTGTTTTGTTCTTTTGTGCAATAGGGTCACCGTGCGTCGGAACCAACTGGACGGCACCTAATAACAAGGCCTCATATCATACAACGAGTTTTCCACGATCATTTTCCACAGTTCTTTGTTCCTGTTGGTTATCTTTGCTTTATCATCCTCTGTACAAATTAATGCATTTTACAAAGCTAGTTTAGAGAAAGAAAATAGTTGCTGGAAAACTTTTAATAATTATATTACTGGGCTTTTAAGAGGCCAACACCTCACGGGGTCTTACTACTACAAAGCTCCCAGGTCCTGGCCACACAGAAAAAGTCAACCCAAATACAAGGGTAACCACAACAACAAGAACAAAAATCAGCCTCTAGCCCCCTCTTTGTTTACTCTTCTGAGTTAAGGTCACCAGTTCTCCACACTCACCTGACTGACTCCGACCGTCTTCTCCTCTGTCTATTCTCTTGCTAATGCCTCCTCCGAGAAAAGGCTATGCCATCATTCATACATCTTTTTGTTATACCTTGAGAAAAACTGCAATGAAGGCTCTTTTTAAAATTTACTTATTTAAATAACTCTAGGTAGCAGAATGTGCTTACAGTTTCGGGCAAAGGCCCTTTTCTGGTGTCTCAGAATCATGTTTTTGTTATTGCTTCTTTTGTATGGAAGCCATTAAATTAATTTTTTTCCCTCCCCCAGCTTTGTAAAATCCCAGTCCTCCACACCAAAAAGGATCATGTTAACAAAAACCCAAAAGACAGAGACAGATTTCTAGAATAAAGGCAAGCCTAGGGTCATCACTACACTTACTGCTCACGTATCAACTATCTCATTATTCAATATTTCAAATTTACAACAATAGTAAAAAAATCTGCTATCTGACTATTTTGCGCATTAATGACAAGGATGTACACTTGGCAGTAACGAATGCCAAGGTGTGAGGTGAGAGTAACGCTGGCTGTGAAGGTTAAGGTTATGTGTCAACTTGGCTGGGCCATGATTCTCCGTAGTTTGGCAGCTACTTAATGATGTAATTTGGCAGTTAAGTAATATTGTAATTTGGCAGTTATGTAGTGATTTTTGTGATCTGATGTGGCCATCCTCCATTTTTGCTAGTGCATATTTTCACATAACAACGTGGTCATCAGAACCTAATCATGTCAATAATTGAGGAGTGGCTGTATTCATCAGTAGAAGTCATTGTTCCTTGAAATGCCCATTTAGGAATCCGAAGTAATACTACTACTGCTAGCGGTAGTAGTAATTGTGCTAATGGTAGCTAACATTCTTGAATGCTGTCAGACATTGTTTTATATGACTTGTTATTTAATCATTGCAAAACCCCATGATTTAGAAATATTATTGTCTCCGTTTTATAGAGGAGATAGCTGATATAAACAAGTTGTTGTTAGCTGCTGTCGAGTTGATTCCAAAACATAAGAACAAGAAAAAGTTATTTATGAATCATTTTCTTTAGGGATATATAGAACTTTGAATTATCTGTCAAATAGATAGAGACAGATATATAGATAGACAGACAGACACATAGATAGATTTTTTTTTCCAGCTGAAGAAAATATCTTTAGAATTTGGTTCCATCACCTGTAGCAGAGGATCTCTGAGAAGAAGAAAATACTTTTCTTGCTGTTTCTATAGTTTAATTTAGTTAAAAAATGTAGCTCTTTTTGAAACTTTACAGGAAACTGGTAAACTAAATATTGTAAATCTTTAAATGGTTGCGTTGTGTTCAAATATTTTACAAAGACTGCAGAAGACATTTCGAGAAAGCAAGAAACCAGACCTCAAGCAATGATTGGAGATTTTAGATTCTGAGGGATTTGAAAATTCTGAAAGACAGTAGCTTGGTCCTCTGTCATTTACAAATGCTCAGGAGAGCACAGAGGGGGTTTGAAAGGCCTTGGAGTTAAAGGAGAAAACAACCAAAGGGAAGAAAGCAAGAGGATTTTGAAAACGGTTCACATAAGTTTCAGGTGAGTACAGGAAGCAACAATTAGGAATTCGCATTGCATTTTATAATTTTTATTCTTCCATAATATTCTCTGAAAATGTCATTTGGTTTCGTAAAAGGATGATTACTCATGGAAAGAAGGACAGAAATAGAAAAATTAAGATTGGTTCTGAATTTCTGCAGTATTTTCCCCATTTTAGAATCTAGTTCAAATTCTTATATGAGTGCAACCAAAATAACTAAGTGGGGCAGAAAAACAAGGCAAAGAAACTCCACTACACTTCAGAGTCCCAATAGCCAATACACAATAGTAATTTATATTTATCTGAAGCATTTGCATTGGTTAAAGAAGCAGTTCTTGAAGTGTGGTACCCAGAGTGGCAGCAGCAACATCTGGCTGCTGGCTAGAAATGCAAAGGCCTGGCTCCCATTCCAGGCCTCCAGAATCAGAAACTCTGGCAGTGTGACCTTTCAGTGTGGTTTAACAAGCTCTCCAAATGACTTTGACACATGCTGAAATTTGAGAGACACTGGTTTAAGATAACACTAAGTGCTGTAGCAGACAAACTCCCAAATCTCAGTGGCTTCAATGAGAGGGTGATTTCTGTTCGAGTAAGAGCTAAAGGCTGATGCTCAGGTAAGCTCAAGGCAGGTGTTCTTCTTTGAGAGGCTGTCCTCCTAGGTTGCAGTGTCACATCTTATGCCTCTGCCGTCTTTACCACATGGCTTCACATAACTTGGGGGTCATTTCCATTGCAGCAGCCTAGAATGGGAAAATAGCATTACTTCAGCTGATGTTCTTTTGGCCATATCTAACTGCAAGGGAGGCTGGGAAACATAGTCCAGCATTGTGCCTAAGAGAATGAGGAGGCCAATGAGATAAGCTAAGTGACTGCCAAACATATGCACACATATCAATATTTTTCTCTACTTTCTCCATTGAACTACATATTTTCTATTCTCATAGTTCCATTTATTTATAACATATGCTCACAGCCCATTTACAATTTCAATACTGCACTTGATCTTTGATATTAAGATATCTCCTTAATAATTTCACAACTAAGATTAAGAACAGCCTTTTTTTACACATTTTTTGTCAGTTTCACTTTTAGCATAAATTTTCCAGTTCATTCATGTGTCCGGATTAGTTTTTATCATCTTTTATATGCCAAGAATATAAAACTATGGGCTAGACACTCTCATATGAGCTGGGAGAGGTACAAACATTTTAATAAACATTGGTGTTGTTACAAATGTTAGAAAGAAACATCATCTTTAGAAAACCTACCCATTGGATAGGTAAGTCTCCTGTTGTGATTCTTCAAAGCACTCTCTTTCCTTTCCCTTCATTTTTGATGTCTTCCAGAAGATGAAGAGCATAAGTTATTCACTTTGGTCTTTGGAGAGCTACAACTGAATGAGCAGATAATTGAATAACACTGCTTGACCTCTTTGTCATATTGATTTATTTATTTACTTATTGGAGGAGGGGAACATACACACTGGAATGTCCCATTAAAGGAAGTTAAGGAATCACCGTGGGAGTGTGTATATTTGTGTGGTGTGTGTCTGTGTTTGTGTGTGTGTGTTTATGAGCCCTGGTGGCACAGTGGTTAAGAGCTCAGCTACTAACCAAAAGGTCAGCAGTTCAAATCCACCAGCCACTCCCTATGGGGCAGTTCTACTCTATTCTGTAGGGTCACTATGAGTCAGAATCAACTCGATGGCAGTGGGTTTGGTTGTTGGAGTAGTAAAAGATTATTGCCCTGATGTTGCCCGTAAGTGGTTTGTGTTGGGCATGGTTTTGCTGCTCAAGGGCAAACTTAATATATAGAATAAATAAATGATTTATGTTTACCATGTTCAGAGTAGATTTGGCACTGCTTGAGGAATTAATCTGTGGCCAACTGGCACAATATGTGTGTGACATCTACTATGGTTCTATAGGATTTTACTTTCAGGGCTAGCTCTCCAGAAGTGGTCTATTACTTCCTGAGTATTTTCCTTCCAATTTAAGTAAGTTGCCACCAGTACAGCAGTGAGTATAAGCTTAGAATTTTGAGCTATAAAGATCAAATTTTATATACATTTTGTCAATTATACTGAAAAATTCAAACCAAAACTGCATTTGAAGGCAACTCTGTGATTGTCCTTATGCTTTCTTCCTTATTTTCGTTCATGCAGTTACTTACTGTGCAAAGCAAATCATAGCTTACCATTGTAACCTTGACTTCCTTTAAGTAAGAAACATCTTTTATCTGTTGTACACTCAGATTATTTTCTCCAGTCATTGCTACTTTGTTAATTAAAACTCCAAAGCATGACCTATTTGTCCCATCTAAAATGAAATTTGAAACCAGCAATTTGTACAACTTGTGAATGCTACTTCATATGTTTCTACTATGACTTTGTCTGACGCTATATAGATACTAATAACTCCTACAGGTTTTTTGTTTGTTTTGTTATCCTGCTCATCGGAAAGCATAAATATACACAAGAGAAAATATTTAAAAGGCAGTCAACAGAAATCCTTGTTGTTTCACATATCTTGTGTTGATTATTTTTACAATGTTCTTATGAAATAATACCTTTCCCTCTTTCGACCATTTCACAGACAAGGACATTTAAGAACAGAGATATCAAGTAATATGTCCCTGGAAAGTGCAGGTGATTGGTGGCAGGGAATCAATACCCCAAATTCTCTAGCTGGAGTTTATTTTAGCTAGATAATGTGGCTTCTTTGGTAAGATTATGTCTCATATTTTCTCCCCCATTATTTTTTGTATTGTGATAAATATACATATATGTAACAAAACATTTACCATGTCAATATTTTTCACACATGCAATTTAATGATTTGCATTCATCATGTTATGCAAACAACACCATTATCTGCTTCCAAATTTTTCCATCACCCTTAACCTAAAAAACAAAAAAATGAAAAAAACCATTGCCATGGAGTCTGGCTCATAGTGACTGCTCCATAGGGTTTCCAACGCTGTAATCTTTATGGAAGCAGACAGCTACATCTTTCTCCTGTGGAGTGACTGATGGGTTCAAACATCCAACCTTTCGGTTAGCAGCTGAACGCTTAACCAAGGCGCCACCGGGGCTCCTTCTACCACCCTTAAATTGTTCTAAATTTCAACTCTTAAAAATATTCCAAATACTTACAAGGTTCTAAACAAGGAGTTTCAGATAAAGGGTAAAATGAGAACAATAATCCAAACTTTGACAAATAGAAGAGTGTCAGAAAAGACAGTTCCATTTGTAAAGTCTGATACCCAGAAAAGAAGAATTAGACAAGAATCGGAAACAGATCTTAACCTGTGAAAAATATTAGTGGGAAGTACTGTATCTTATGACCCAATATTTCTTCAATATTGTTTAGAATACTTTAGAACTATTGGAAATTTGAAGCAAAATCTTTAAATGCTCCTCAAAATCTATAATATTAAGGAATACTCCAATCTCTGTCGTAAACTTTTCTCCCTAACTTGTCACATTACCAGTGTAAGTAGTTAATAACTCAGCCACTGGCAATAGGTGTATTTTTAGAAACTTAAGAATTCATTCTATCTTTATTTATGACTTTTAAGTCCTGAATTGTACATATTTGAAAATTTCATATCGCTTTACACTTCATTGAATGAGCTTCAATTAAAATTTTACAAGACAAAAATAAAAACTATCTTACTTTTCTACTAGTTTCTACAAAACATTAAGTCTGTGATCACCATGAGTCGGAGTTGACCCAACAGCAACTGATTTTTGTTTTTGTTTTTATGTACGTGAAAATTAAACATAAGATTTTAGTAGTTTGAAATACCTGGAGGTACAAATAGAGGATAAATGTGCTCATGAAAAATACGTTTAGGGTGCCTTTAGCTAAATACATTTGCAAGGGATATATCAAATTTGGAATACCAACGCCATGATAGATGAGTTAAGTGGAGATGTTGGCTATGAAATAGACTTGAAAAGTGATCATTTTGTGATTATCTTATCATAATGTTATGCATGTCACTGAAAAGCATCTAGCTCTTGCTAGGGCCAGTATGGATACCTTTCCATCTCGATTGTGTTATCTGTGTTATTTTGAAAGAACATTTACCAATATTAAAAATTGAAAGTTTTAGTGGTTATAACTCTTCATTCATACAAATCATTTGTCTCAATATCTTTGTTTAATGAAAAACCTTAACTAAAAAAATTCTATTAATTTTAAAGTAGGTAAGCATATCAAATCTCTTTTCCTTGATAGCCTCTTTAGAAGCATGTGTTGGAGTATAGTTGCCTCTCTGTTTTCTGATGGCAATAAACTACATTATAATTAACCAACAATAATTTTCACTTCAAAAATCCTTTTTGAGATAATCAACCCTGGATAATTTAGACATTCATTAGCATGACTTTTATTAGTTTCTATTTTTTTACTCACTGAATATCAAATCTAGAAACAGAAGCCTTTTAAGCTGACACTTAAAAGCTTCTGAACGACACGTTATAATATGAGACAGAAAAGAAAAAAAAAAAACCTCAGAAATAGAATGAACTTTTTGCCACTTTGAAAACTGATGCTCTCTTGTTCCCAGTATGAAGTGGCACACATAAAATTACACATATTTCTAGCACCTAGACATATGTGCTAGAAACTTTGTAAAGTTGTCCATACTTCCATCACTATTTGTTTGAAGTGTTTTGACTTACTAAGAATCAGTTATATCCATATGCAAATATAAATACAAAAATAATTTCAAAGCCAGATTTTTCAGGCTGATGTCATAGGAATGGCTCATTCACTTCTTTCCATCTGCAAAGTAATTGATAATTGTTGCCATGAGTTGTACTCATGGTAAGACTCCAGTGTTTTATAATTACATATATCTTAGGAGACAGGATTCTCAGAGTTTAATCATTTTGTTGAATTGTTTCAAGACTTTGCTTATATCACTCAACTAGTCTATCTTTTAAGTGGGACATATACGACATATCGTGGCTCTTTCACCCCAAAATATCATAAAGTGGGTGACTGGATGATCCTCTAGTAAGTCTATTGTTGTTGGAGTAGTGACTGCTAACCTATAGGTTGGTGGTTCATACCCACCCGGTGGTGTCATAGAAGAAAAGGCCTTGCAATCTGCTTTCGTTACGATTACAGCCAAGAAAACCCTAGGAGTACTTCTACTCTGTAACACATGGGGTCGCCATGAGTAGGAATTCACTCAATGGCAACCAACAGCAACAATGCATATACATTCACGTACACCACTAGGGTTTATGTTAATACATGAAGTTATGGACAAATCACATGAGATGATAATTTAGTGATTTGAAGAAACTGATTTTTCCCCAAGGAGAAGTTTTCTCTCTCTGGAGATAAAACTCTCTATAGCATTTCAGAATTTATAAATCTTTCTTAAGATCCATATTAAGGAACGTAAGAGAGAAGGGCAAACCAAGAAGGCTAGCAGGATACCACGAACCTACCAATGACGCATAGAGATAAAGTAGAGTTTAGTCACTGCCACATGTGCTTTTAAATATACATGTACTATTCTGTCACTAACTGGAAATTTATTAAAAAAAGTATTTGCCTCCTTTAACAACATAGTAGAAAGAACTCATCGACCTGAGTTAAGATATACAAAGAGGGAACACTTGTAAGCGTACATTGAATAGTGAGTGCTGAAAAACGGATAAGCTGCCAAATGATTGGTTTTTTTGGTGGTCTCTAATTTTTATACTGCGTAATTCAAAGCTTCTTGTGACAAAGTATGAAACTCAGGAGGAGAGACAGGACAGTTTACCAAGTGAATTTTTTTCTTTTAAATATTTTACAAGGTTATTTCCTCATCCTTTTAATATTACAATTTTGTGGACATTAGATTATATTGACAGCTCTAAATAAATTAACTTTTAAAATAAAAAAATTGAATTTGATGACATTTGAGTGGGTTTCTTTGTTGCTAAAGCAATAAGCTTCATTGACACAAATCTGAGGGTAACATATGGTCTCATCCCTAGGCCAGGGTGTTCCATTTGAATTATTCCAGGCTTTTCCTTATAGCGCTGTGCTTCCAACATGAATCCAATTACCGACTGCAGTCAGGCAATTGAAAAGCTGTAGGAGAAGTACTCTAATAGATGGGGAGGAGGGGTAAAGAACTATGATTTGTGTTGTAATCAGGGAAAGAAGGTCAATTGTAATAGAATAGACTGGTTTCCAAGACAGAGCTAATGTAGGATGCTTTCCACTCCATTGAGAGATGCTATCAATAGATTTGTTGTTTTCATTACCAAGAATGTCACTTACTGACAAGATGAATAATACAAGGAAGGCCTGTTGATGGATCAAGTGATTAAAACCTAGGTTGTGGTGAGCAATTAGTAAACCAATGACCTGTTTGAGGACTGGGAATTAGTGGTTAAAAGAAAGGTGCTACGCAAATGTCTGTCTGAAGAAAATAGTTCTGTACTCCTTAAGCTTTATGTTAAAACTCTAGGATTTATAATAGCAAGGCTGAATAAATACGCATTTCCTTAAGATAGAACACTTCTTTTTTTAATGCTCTAAGTTATTGAATTTCTTGTCCACGGGGAAAATAGACACGCAAAAGAATATCTACGGATCATCATACATACTATTTTTTAAACAATTTAATTCTTTAAACTTGTATAAAGACAGAGCCCTGTAAGCTCTGCATTCAGTCTGTGAGGTCTCCATTTTTCTTTAAGACTTCTATGTGGAGCCAGTCTCACAGTCAGATGATTCTTTTTATGAATTAGAATAAAAGCAAAACGAATGGCACTGTGAATCAAAGAGTCCAAGATGCTTTTATCAGAAATATCAAATATCTTTTTTATAAAGATAAATCCTACGCTCAATGAATTACTTACTCAAGGCTAACCTTATCCAAGTTCCTGCTGCTTCTCATTGGTGCTAATCCACTAGATTACAACATACACACACACACACACACACAAAACAAACAAACAAACAAACAAACCAAACCTGTTGCCCTCTGGTCAGTTCTGACTCACAGCGACCCTATGGGACAGAATAGAACTGCCCCACAGGGTTTCCAAGGAGTGGCTGGTGGATTTGTACTGCTAACCTTTTGGTTAGCATAATACAGTACTTCTTTATTTTAAGTTTTCGCAAAGGCCCTACTTCTCTTGGAGTCCTGTTGGCACAGTGGTTAAGAGCTACGGCTGCTGGACGGTTCAAATCCACCGGCTGATCCTTGAAACCGTATGGGGTTTCTACTCTGTCTTACAGAGTCTCTCTATGAGTCGGAATCAACTCGATGGCAACAGGTTTGGAGTTTTTGTTTGTTTTTCTACTTCCCGTACCCCGCAATCAACATAAATAGATTAGTGAACTTGGCTGCAGGTTCCAGGCAACTAGCAGATCACCTTCAATTGCAACATATAAGTTTCCATGGAAAGTCATAAAGAAAACTTAAAGCCTTACAATTAAGGAATATAGCAGGTTAAAAAGCTTACCTGATTAAATATAATACAACAGATACTAAAAACCCCTTCTGGGACATCATGTCTTTGTGTCTTTTTTATGTCACAGGAGTATGCAGATTCTAAAGGTATAAAATAGTTTCAAAACAATAACTTTATGGAATGTGGCTTGCTTTTCCCATATTACAAGCATTCATCTACACGTAATACTCAGCTAAAATGCAAAGTCATAACAGCACTGCATTACTGAGAAGGCAAAAGGAATTTGAGATGCAAATTATTGGGAAGACTGATTGCTAATAGGACAAAATATGCTTGTGCAAGCTCTCCAAAATTTCAGCTAAATATTCAAAGCTGTTTAACTAATAAAACGTTGCGTTAATAGAGCCATCCACGGCTTTTTGGCAGATCTTAAATGATGTCTTTGGTAGTAGCCCTCACAATGTGGAGCCGCCATCTGCTTACCATATTTGATAGCTGTTAATTCTGTAGAAGCACTCCTGCTTCCAGCACTTACGAGCGATTAGCTCTTGCCCAAGGATTTTGAAGCTGCACTTTCAGCGGGCAATTAGAAGAGGAGAGAATCCAGGAGAGTTTCAAGAGGCAAAGAGATGCCTTATTACCAGCTATGTTTGAGTCTAGATTTACAGCATAAGCCACATAAATGGATTCGTAGGAAAAAGAAAAATTTCTCTGGCTGATGTCATAGGAAGAAAAATAAAGTTGTTTTCTAGCATAGTATTTTCTACTACATTCTCTGCAAGTTAAGGAAATCAGGTTCCACATTTTTTTTTAATTTTTATTATACTTAAGGTGAAGGCTTACAGAACCAATAGTTTCTCATGAAACAGTAGTACACATATTGTTTTCCGACGTTGGTTAACAACCCCACAACATGTCAACCCTCTCCCTTCTCGTCAGGTTCCACATTTTTCTGGGACAGAACACAGCCTGGTTAGAAAAACAAGAGTTTTCAATTGCTTTTGTCACCTACTTCCATCAGTAATTTATTTTCTGAGTAGTTACGACTGCCTTTTATTGGTTATTTGATAAGCACAGCCCCTGGCTCCAGTGCGGATTTTAATAATTAAATATTGGGATGCTGACCATGCTTCTTCTGTGGCTGTGAAGGGACGGTGTCTGGAATCCTTTGACTTCCTCAAGCAATTTTATTCCCTGTTGTAAATTTAAGAATATGTTCCCATTAAACATTTTGAATAGATTATTCAATAGACTTTTATGTTCAAAGTGAATTTTTTTTTAAACAAATGGGTTGAAGAGACCAGACTTAAACGTGTAACTGTCATTCCTGCTCCTGTTGCTGTTGTTAGGTGCCATCCAGTCGGTTCCGACTTACAGCGACCCTCTGTTTACAACAGGATGAAACACTGCCCGGTCCTATGCCTTCCTCACAATCTTTGTTATGCTTGAGCCCATTGTTACAGCTACTGTGTTAGTCTATCTCGTTGAGGGTTTTCCTCTTTTTCACTGACCCTCTACCTTACCAAGCATGATGTCCTTCTCCAGAGACTGATCCTTCCTGATAACATGTCCAAAGTATATGAGACGCCCCATCCTTGCTTCCCGCTCCTAATTTTTTTTAAAATTGCACACAGGTTTGTCAACTGCGGTGAGGTGGAATTACTGAAAATGTTCTAAAACAAAATGCCACATATTTTCGATGAATTCCTGTTTTATTTTTATCGCGTTAAACGTTTTGCGTAGTTGTACTCACCTAGATGTTTTCTACATGTAAATTTCAATCCGAAGAAATCATGAGCTATGTGCATGATTCTTTTCATAAGTACCTTCTAATCTGCTGTTTGCCAAGAGAAAATATAAGTAGTAATTAAAGAGATCAATTGCCTACTTAAGTAATAAGAGGTTAATAAATAAAAGATACTTTCCTTCTAGAAGACATAAAAGAGAGTTCTTATATTTCCCCTGGGCCATTAATATACAGTCAATAATCTTGATTCATTTTTTTTTCCCCCTAAGTGATCAAATTGGAAAAGGTATGTGGCATTTGGAGGGCAGTTTAACTGAAGCACAAATGTGGCCAAGAGGGATTCAACACCTAGAAATGGGGAGCTGGCAGAGAATGATCTGTTGACCTGCTGTACCTTGAAATCACCGATGACTGCATCCATTTATGAAGGTAAACCTGACTTTGTAGTGGAATCCTCAGGGAGTCAAGTCAATAATGATAGGCATCTGAACTCAACTGAGCCAACCTTATACAAGAATCTTCTAGAACGAAGTGGGAGGCCTCACACTACCTGATTTTAGAAACTATTATATTACCAAGGTAATCAAAACAGCCTGGTACTGGTACAACAACAGATACATAGAGCAATGGAAGAGAATTGAGAATCTAGACATAAATTCATGCAACTATGAGCAGCTGATATTTGACAAAGGCCCAAAGTCCATTAACTGGGGGAAAAGACAGTCTCTTTAACAAATGGTTCTGGCATAACTGGACATACATTTGCAAAAAACTGAAACAAGACTCATACCTCACCCCATTCACAAAAACTAACTCAAAATGGATCAAAGACTTAAATATAAAATCAAAAACAATGAAGATCATGGAAGAAAAAATAGGGACAACCCTAGGAGGAGCCCTAATACATGGCATAGACACAATACGGACCATAAGTAACAATACACAAGTACCAGAAGAGAGTCTAGATAAATGGGAGCTCCTAAAAATCAAATACTTATGCTCATCAGAAGACTTCACCAAAAGAGTCAAAAGACAACCTACAGACTGGGAAAAAATTTTTGGCTATGATAAATCCAATCAGCGTCTAATCTCTAAAATCTATAAGATACTGCAAAACCTCAACAACAAAAAGACAAATAAACCAATTAAAAAATGGGCAAAGGATATGAACAGACACTTCACCAAAGAAGGTATTCAGGCGGCTAACAGATACATAAAGAAATGCTCACGATCATTCGCCATCAGAGAAATGCAGATCAAAACTACCATGAGATATCATCTCTCTCCAACAAGGCTAGCATTAATCCAAAAAACACAAAATAATAAATGCTGAAGAGGTTGTGGAGAGACTGGAACACTTATACACTGTTGGTGGGAATGTAAAATGGTACAACCACTTTGGAAATTGATTTGGCACTTCCTTCGTCCTTAAAAAGCTAGAAATAGAAGTACCATAGGATCCAGCTATCCCGGTCCTTAGACTATATCCTAGAGAAATAAGAGCCGTCACAAGAATAGATATATGTACACCCATGTTCATTGCAGCACTGTTCACAATAGCGAAAAGATGGAAGCAACCTAGGTGCCCATCAACAGATGAATGGATAAACAAATTATGGTATATCCACAATGGAATACAGCGCAACAATAAAGAACAATGAAGAAGCCGTGAAACATCTTATAACATGGAGGAAGCTCGAGGTCATTATGCTGAGTGAATTTAGTCAGTCACAGAAGGACAAATATT
>NW_004443948.1:2294233-2323180 GCF_000243295.1 Trichechus manatus latirostris | reverse complement strand
CTCAAGAAAAGGTTTAAACACAGAAGAAAACATTCTTTGATGGTTACGAGGGTGGGGAGGGAGAGTGATGGTTATTTACTAACTAGATGGTAGATAAGAATTATCTTAGATGAATGGAAGGACAGCACACACTACAGGGGAAGTCAGCACTACTGGACTAAACCAAAGCTAAGACATTTCCTGAATACAATCAAACACTTTGAGGGACAGAGTAGCAGGGATAGGGGTCTGGGGACCATGCTTTCAGGGGACATCTAGGTCAATTGACATAACAAAGCTTATTAAGAAAATGTTCTGCATCCTACTTTGGTGAGTGTCATCTGGGGTTTTAAAAGCTTGCAAGCGGCCATCTAAGATGCATCAATTGGTCCCACCCACCTGTAATAAAGGAGAATGAAGAACACCAAAGACACAAGGAAAGTATTAGCCCAAGAAACAGAAAGGGCCTCATAAACCAGAGGCTTCATCAGCCTGAGACCAGAAGAACTACATGGTGCCTGGCTAATACCAATGACCACCGTGACAAAGAACACAAAAAAGAGTCCCTGATGGAACAGGAGAAAGGCAGGGTGCAGAACTCAAATTCTAGTAAGAAGACCAGACTTAATGGTCTGACTGAGACTGGGGGTACCCCAGAAAGCATGGCCTCCGGATTCTCTATCAGCCCAGAACTAAAAAAATTTCCGAGGCCAACTTTTCAGACAGGGATTGGACTGGACTGTGGGACATAAAGTGATAATTGTGAGGAGTGTGCCTCTTAGCTCAAGTGGATACAAGAGACTAAACAGGCAGCTTCTGTCCAGAGGTGAGAAGGGAAGGCAGAGAGGGTTAGGAGCTGGTTGAATGGACCCAGTGAATCAGGGATGGAAAGGAGAAGTGTGCTGTCACAGTATGGGGAGAGCAATTAGCATCACATAACAATGTATGTATAAATTTTTGTATGGGAAAACATTAAAAAATTAAAAAAGAAAGAATCTTCAGGTATCACCTATTGCCTATGAGATTTTCACAAGCAAAACTGTAGAATTGGGAAATTAAAAAAAAAAAAAAGACTGATTAGCTGGAAAGAAAATGTCTTACATATAGAAATAATGTATGTACAAACCTACCTTGGTATTAATTGTATAATATATATATTTTTAATACTACTCCAAACATATTTGCACCATTCAATTTCTCTCCAAAATTAAAATTGATGTCCTTTTACCTTATTTCTAAGTTTGGCACATTTTGTATTATTTAAAGCCAAGATTATTGATCAACTGTAATTAATCAAGGCCCAGGAGGAAATGCCAAGTAACTGGGTAGTAACCAAAGAGGTTCTTCTTATCTATTGTCCTGGAAGTAGAGCTTGCGAAGGGAGATCACAGAACTACTAAGCTTTAAAATGAAGACTCGAGAAAGACATAATAGGTTCTGAGTATTGATTATACACTGCAGGGGAAAGACTAACTGGATTAAAATTCTGAAACAGAGGGCTTAAATTTGAAAAAGGAAGTTACCATTATGATGTTTATTCATGGAAATAAGAAGTCAGAGGCCAAATTTTCCAGGATATGAGTGCAGGCATTTGAGAAAGGAGGTGAAAACAGTTCTAATGGCCAGCCCATAATATCAGATGTGTCAATACCACCTCAGAAGATTTCTAAATCAAGAGAGATTACTTAATGCTGAAACAGCTGTCCAAATTACTGACCAGCACACAGACACTGAACAATTTACATGAGCTCCTTCATTTAACGTGGTAAACTTGAGTGTTCTCTAAATGCCAGGTATTTTGCTCAGCCCTGGGAAAATTAAATTGTATAAAGCCTAGTTCTGATTGCTAAGGTTTTCAGTCTAGCTATAGGGAAACAAAAATAAACTGAAAATAAATGCGACTTTCTGGAAAATTTTAGAAGATATTTCAGGTGATAGCAGTTACTTCAGAAAATAAAATTTGCCAATTAAAAAAAAGCAAAAAACTTTTTTTTTTAAAAGAGAGCTTCCAAATAGTTGGCTTTCTTTCCTGCCCTATTCATTGTCCTTTTTTTTTTGCACAGAATGGTGTTTTCCTCTAAGGTCAAAAATAAAAATTAGTTGCAGGTAATGGTTGATATATTCTACAGTCGTATGTAAATTAATTTATTCTAACTAGAAAGCTGTTGTTGTTAGTTACCATTGAGTTGCTCTCAACTCATGGCAACCCCAAGTGTGTACAGTAGAACTGCTCCATAGGGTTTCCAAGGCTGTGACCTTTTGGAAACAGATCTCCAGGCCTGTCTTGCGAGGTGCCTCTTGGTGGGTTTGAACCACCAACCTTTTGGTTAGTGGTCAAGTGCTAAATGTTTTGCACCATCCAGGGGCTCCTAAGTAGAAAGCAGCTTTCTATTTTTGATTCTCTGAATGAAAATGGCTCGTTTCCATTTTTGATTTTGAATGTGGTTGATCATTTTCTCCATCAGAGGTCATCCGTGCTGTTCAAACAGAGATTGTGGTTGTTTATTCAGTTGTTGCATATTAGCTCCTGAGTAGTTAAAAAGATCTGAACAAATACAGAGTCTTACACTACATTATATTATCCTTTATTAGTGGGAAATTGAAGTCTAGAGATCAATATTAAGCCCACCCCTGAAATCCACTGGTTCTATGATAGGGACCCCAAACTGACCTCTGATCAAGTTGTATTAGAAAGATGTTACCCTTGTTACTAATTGAATAAATAGCTGTATTTGCATTACTTTTCTTTATAGTCAAGTTATGACATCAGCCCTCTCAATGAACTAAAGACAAAGGGAGTCAAGTTTCCATGTAAGTAGGAATAGTATATTTTGCATATTGGGGTCTTGACATTTGGCATCTAGCATGCAGTAGCGTATTGCAGTTAATATACCAGTGTATCATATGACAAAGGGCTTTTCACTGAAGTTTGAGAAGGGCAAAATAAAAGGTTTTATTACAACTCAAACTTTTCAGATGTTGTTGGTTACCTGCTTTTCCTAAGGCAATTTACCTAAGAGCCCTGGGGAGCAAGAACAGTGGCTCAAACCATCACATATTTTTGGTTCTTGAGTGGAGAGTCTGATTATACACTGGCAAGTATAGTGATGGATTTTGTATGTTCAACAACCTCAGAGGAAATATTTGGGTAAATCTTTTTTGTTCATCACATATAATACATCTGCTGCTTCTGCCCTGTTCTTTTTGTATATATGTTATTAAGTGCTATCCTATGCAAATATATTCACCCATTGGATGCAAAAGGATGATTACCATAATGATTCTGAAAGTGTTCTCATTTCAGAAAGGAAATTCTATTTCTCAAGGGTGCATGTTTTTGCCCACTCATATATGTTGTTTGAATTTCCAATATAAATATATTCATCTCATTCCCCCTGAAATTCTTAATGACATTTTTGCAAAGCTAGGCTATCTCTGCTTCTTCATAAAAAGTCTTAATAATTTTCTTTGTTACATCACAGCTGCAGAGTTACCATAGCAACCAACTTAAGTAACAGAAACAGTTATTACAATGAGCCTTCCGCGTCCAGAGTGTAAAAATGGTAGAAATGCTATCTAAAAGTAAAGAGGTCCTCTCAGTTTTATAAATATCCTCATTCATTGACAGTACACTTGCAATAATCTTGTTTGAGTAGATCATTATTAAAATTAAATTATAAAATATATTTCTATAGTGAATCTTTCTAAAGCAATGAAGATAGTATCAGATAGATGTGCAGATAAAGTACAACATGGTCTTATTTTGTAGCACAGTCCTCACTGTTGAAGACCTGGATGCTTTGCGTAGTCTTCTAAGGAAGGACCGCGGACGTGTTCTAGGCATTTCTGGGTCTCCTGGACCGACTGTCTTCCAGCAGTGTCAGAATATCATACTACAAGAATTCCCTAAACCAAAATCTTTCAGTATTTCCTCCCTTAGTTTTTCTCCTATATTGCATTTTATGGTCATATTTTTTTCTTCCAATGAAATATTTGTGGAATAATTTTAGATTTACGGAAAAGTTCCAAAGATAAAACTGAGAGTTCCCATATGCTTTCACCCAGTTTCAACTTCCCTTAATGCTATTATCTTACATTACCATGGCATCTTTGTCAAAACTGAGAAAACATCATCGATGCACTGCTATTTAATGAACTGTAGTCTTATTTAGGTTTCACCAGTTATTCTAGTAATGTCCTTTTCATGTTGCAGGATCTAATCCACATTATATTTATTCACCACGTCTCCTTCATCTCTTTGGATCTGTGACACCCTATCTTTCCTTGTTTCCTAATCTTAAGGAGTATTGCTTAGAATGTCCCTCAATTTGGTATTGTCTGAAGCTTTTTCATAGTTAGACTACGGTTATGGGTTTTGAGAAGAATATCACATAGAAGTGCCTTTGACAACACATCATGTCAGGGGCATGTTACCAACATGACATATCAATGATGATGCTAGCCTTGATCACCTTGTTAAGGTAGTGCTTACCAGTTTTCTTTACTGTATTAATTGTAAAGTTATTATATTGCCCTTTCTACAATTTATTCTTTGAAAGTGAGTCACTAAGTTCAGCCTACAATCAAAGGGATGAGATTTTTCCACCCTCTAGAAGAGGGAAGTATCTATTTACATTATTTGAAATTCCTCGTTTCCCCATTTCTTTATTTATTCAATCACTTATTCTTATCAGTATAGTTTCATGAAAACTGGATATTGTAATCCAAGGTCATCTTTGATGCTCAAATTGTTATATCCTTGGCCATCGGGAGCTCTTTCAGGTTAGCTCGTATGTGTCTTTGACATAATCTCATCCTTTTGATTTTTAAGCATTTCCTTGCTTTCTGGCAGTATCAAATGCTCCACATTCATCTAGTGTCTTCCATGCCCCTACCCTAGAAATAACCATTTCTCCAAGGATCCCTGTTACCTTTTATTGGACAATGGTATTTAGAAACTAAGATCCAGGTTCTGGGTGCATCATAGTCTGATTTCTGCTGCCTTGACACTCTCCTGTTACAAACACTATTAGTACCAACTTCATTGCTGTGGAGAAAGCAAAACCACCTATTCTAAGTTTTCCTCCTTCTATTTGCCTCATGCCACATTGACTGACTGGAAATATAGGCATATTACCTCGGGTTCACTGAAAATTGGTATTTTTATCTCTCATTAAATAGAACATTCATTCATAAGTTTATAATAATAAAAACATTAGTGTGAAGTGATATTTTATCAGTTTGGATGCCTCCAGCTGCAGGTAACAGATTTACTGACTAAAATTAGAGTGTTTCTATCTTACGCTATAAACAGTGGAGGACAAGTTAGATTTCGAAGGTGATCACTGTGAAGGTTCTGGTTTGCTTCTTTGTAAAACTCTTGACTGCCCCTCATGATTGCAAAATGTCTTGCACAGATCCAAGAATCATATCCTCAAATAATTACCTCTAAAAGCATGAAGAATATGTACTTCTCCTTGGGTATTTTTTGTCTTTTATCAGGAAAGGGAATCTTTTCCAGAAATCTTCAAAGAAACCTCCTATGCTTCATTAGACTGAACCATGTTCACCAAACCAAAAGCCATCATTGGAAAATGAGGAAGGTATTGACACTACTGGTTTAGAGATCAGTTGTGATTTATTCTCTGTAGTTAGAGGGAAGGGGTCACCTTCCTTAGGCCATTGATGCTCCACCTACATCTGAATAAAACCAAAACTAGGTTAGCAAGAACAAAATGGTGAATGGTTGCTGGGCATTATGTCATATCATAAAACTTGTTTATATAATGTAAATGCTAAATGCTGTCTTTGTGGAAAACATTAAAAGTGTGTATTTTGTGTTCTCAGAATTTTTTTTATCATCCCCTTTATAATGAAAAAAAAAAAATGAAACAAAATAGTGGATCCTGCTGACCTTGTTGCTTTGTCCAAATATGCATTCATCATTCTTCCTGAGTCCATTGGCTCAGATGATGGGGCAGGCGTATAAACCTCTGCTGGAGATGTAGCTGCATTACTTGGGATGCAGATCCACAAAACCTTGTGATGCTGGAATGAATCATAAATGAAAATAGGAAGAGAGAGGAGGTGTAAACAAATCAGAGCAAGGATATTGAAGTAGTGTTGTATCCATAAACCCAAAAAACCCATTGCCATTGAGTCAATTCTGACTCATAGTGGCCGTATATAGGGTTTCCAAGGTTGTAAATCTTTACAGAAGCAGACTACCACACCTTTCTCCAGTGGAGCAGCTGGTGGGTTCAAACTGCCAACCATGTTGGTTAGCAGCAGAGCGCTTAACCACTGTGTCACCAGAGCTCCTTCTTACATCCATACAGGCCTTTAAACCAATAGTAAAATGAGTGTGAAAACATTTCCTAATCTTTTCTTGAATTATGTTTGTTTGTATGTGTGTGAATTTTTAGTGTTCTGAATAATTTTAGTACTCTGAATAATTTTCCAAGATTAGAGAGCACTGCTGACTATGTTTATCCCAGAACTTCCATGCACTGTTCTGGGGCTTCATTCTGCCCTCTAGAAAACTGCATGAATCATAGACTTTCTGGAAAAATCTATTATCTTTTTTTAAAAAATACATTAAAATGTACATTAAGAGTTAAGGACGGGAAAAGCTCTGTCAGTGCAATTAATATTAAGCTGATTAGGGAAAAATAGTTGGTCATTTCAGTCAAATTTAGTAGGAATAGATATTCGTGATTTCATATATATTATTATAATTGTCAATTTAGTTAACATCTTAGGAATGAGGTATATGACTGAAGAGAAATCAATTCACTCTCATTGTACCTGTAGTGACTTAAGGAAATGAATTCTCATTTCTGATGTCTAGGTTGTACCGTCAGAGTTTGTCTTTGTGATAAAAGTCTATCTCCTTCTTCTCCTTCTAATTCTTCTTTTTAATAATGTCCAGAACAACACAGTATACCTGAAAAGCAGAAAATCTAGGGCTAAGCAGCCTGGGTTCATAAACTGGAGTTTACCACTTAATAGAGTGACGTTGAGCAAGTTAATTTAATTACTCTTGCCTTGGTTTTCTCATCAGAGAAGTGTGAATAATAATAATAACCTGCTTCTAGTTTGTTATGAGGATTACATGATTTAGCATATGCTAATTGTGTACGTGACACAACTGAAGAGTTATAGTAGTTGCTGTATCTATTTGAGAAAGAAAAATAACTTTGTCTTTAGAAAAATGTCACTGCAGCAAAATATGTAGAAAATAGTAAAGTATAAACAAAGAAACGTGAAAGACAAGAATTCATTTCTCTAATGTGAAGTGAAAAAAGGATTCTCCTCTCTTTTGGAGTAAATTATGTTCACAAGTGAGAAAAATACTTTTGAACTTTATTTTTAATATTTTATTTAATTTTTGGTAAAAGTTTACACAGCAAATTAGTTTCCCATTTAACAATTTCTGTACATATTGTTCAGTGACAATGATGACATTTTCCACATTGTGTCAACACTCTCATTATTTCCATTCTGGTTGTTCTGCTTCCATTAACCTAGCTTCTCTGTCCCTGCTGACCTTCTCATCTTTGTTTAGAGTAAACGTTGGCTGTTTGGTCTCACGTGGATTTTTTTTTTTTTTTTTTTTAATTTAAAAGATCACAGTACTCATGGGTAATATTGTTTATTTTATGAGCCAATTTGTAATTTAACTGAAAGGTGACTTCCAGGAGTAGTTTCAGTTCAAAGTTTAAAAAGTATCTCAGGGGGATAGTCTTGGTGGTTCCTCTAGTTTCTATAGGTCCAGTAAGTCTGGCTTCTTCTTCTTTTTTAAAAGAATTAGAATTTTGTTGTACAATTTTCTCTCATTTTATCCGAGACTATCTATTGTGTCCTTGGTCAGAATGGTTGGTAGCGGTAGTCGGGCACAGTCTAATTCTTCGGTCTCTGGATAGATGAGGCTGTGGTTTGTGTAGGCAGTGTGTTCTGCAGACTAGCTTCGTCTTTGAGCCTTTGATTTCCTTCTTTCTCTTTTGTTCCATATGAGTAGAGACCAATAGTTGTATCTTAGATGGCCACACACAAGATTTTAAGGCCTCAGACACTACTTACCAAAATTAGATGTAGAACATAAACTTTATAGACTACATTGTGTTAATTGACTGAGTTGTCTCACAAGACTATGGTCCAAAGTCTACAAACCCAGTAAACCAATCCTGATAGGTGTTTGGTTATGTCTGGGAGGTATCTGTGACTCTGTCCTCTATGTGCTTTATAATATTTATCAATATATGTACAACACACTCAAACATGTATATACATATGCCTACAGATAAACACCTATATATGCACACGTATAGACACACATATACCTTCCTATACACATATATGCACACATATCTACCTATGTAACCACTCATGTGTTTTTTTGGTTGCTATAGCTGTTGTTGCCAAATTGTAGATGTTATGACATTTACCAATAGTGTCCCTTAATCTTGAGTATTTCTTAGTGTCATCATTTACCTTGGTTAAGTTGTGCACACTTCACGCATATTTCGTATTGCCTTTCCCATCATCAAAAATAACACGTCTACTGTCTAGAGAGCCTAGAGTCCTGGTAGCCCAGTAATTAAGAGCTCGGCTGCTAACCAAAAGGTCAGCAGTTCAAATCCATTATGAGTAGGAATTGACTCGACAGCAATGATTATGGGGTACTGTCTAGAGAGTGATTCCCTTTCCATCCCCCTCCCATCCCTGG
The DNA here is from genome assembly GCF_000243295.1 of Trichechus manatus latirostris. Lineage (NCBI taxonomy): Eukaryota > Metazoa > Chordata > Mammalia > Sirenia > Trichechidae > Trichechus > Trichechus manatus. The sequence continues at coordinate 2,314,473 of NW_004443948.1, read as the reverse complement.
TAACTACCAAATTAATACTGATTTCTATATGTGTAACTATTTTGTCTTTTTATAAAAGTTGGATCATACAGTAACTGTCCTACTGTGCTTGACTTATTTCACTCAGCATAATGTCCTCTATAGTCAGAATCAACTTGACTGCGATGAGTTTTTTGTTCTAATGTCCTCCAGACTCATCTATGTTATGTTTCATGGACTCCTCATTATTCTTTATCTGTGCATTATTCTATTTTATGTATATATCATATTTTGTTTATCCATTCATCCATTGCTGGGCACTTAGGTTGTTTCCATCTTTTTGCTACTGTGAATAATGTTGCAATAAACGTAGGTATGCAAACGTCTATTTGTGTCACTGCTATTAGATATCTAGGGTATATACCTATGAGTGGGATTGCTGAATCATAAGGTATTTCTATTTCTAGCTTTGAGAGGAAGTGCCATACTATTTTCCATAGTGACTGTATCATTTTACATCCCACTGGTGGTGGTAAGTGTTCCAATCTCCCCATGACTTTGCCAGTATTTGTTTTCTGTTTTGGGGTTTTGTTTTTTATTTCTTGTTTTTGATCAATGCCATTTTTGGAGGGGTGAGATGGTATCTCATTGTAGTTTTGATTTGCATCTCTCTGATGGCTAATGATTGCTAGCATCTTTTCATGTGTTTGTTGGCTGCCTGAATATTCTCTTTGTTGAAGTGTCTGTTCATGACCTTTGCCCATTTTTAATTGGATTTTTTGTCTTTCTGTTGATGAGTTGTTGAAGTTTTCAATATATTTTAGACATTAAACCCTTATCAGACATAATGTTCCCAAAGATTTTTTTCCAGTATATAGGTATTTTTACTCTTTTGATAAAGTCTTTTGATGAGCATAAGCACTTAATTTTTAGGAGGTTCCAGTTATCTAACTCGTCTTCTGTTGTTCATGCATTTGTAGTTGTGTTTGGTAATATATTACTGAAAAAAATAGGTCCCATAGTTTTGTCTATATATTATCTTCTAGTAACTTTACAGCTTTAGCTTTAATTTTTAGGCCTTTGATTCATTTTGAGTTAGTTTTTGTGTATGGTGTTAAGTATGGATCCTGTTTCATTCTTCTGCAAATGGAGATCCAGTTTTGTCAGCACTATTTGTTAAAGAAACTCTTTCTTTTGCGTTGAATGAACTTTGACTCTTTGTCAAAAATCAGCTGCCCATAGATGGATGGATTTACTTCTGGGTTCTCAGTTCTATTCTATTGGTCTATATGTCTTTCATCGAACCAGTATCAGGCTGTTTTGATTATTGTGGCTATATTGTGTTTGAGATTGGAAGTGTAAGGCCTCCTACTTTGTTCTTCTTCAATATTGCTTTGGCTATTCAGGGCCTCTTTCCTTTCCATATAAAGTTGGTGATATGTTTTTCCATTTCAGTAAAGAATGTTGTTGGACTTTGGATCAGGATTGTATTATATCTCTAGATCACTTTGGGTAATATTGATATTTTCACAATGCTAAGTCTTCCAATCCATAAGCATGGGATGTTTTACCATTTTTGTAGGTTTCTTTTAGTTTCTTGCAGTAGTGTTTTATAGTTTTACTGTATAGGTCTTTTGCAAGTCTCGTTAGGTTTATTCCTAGGTGTTTGATCCTTTTGGGGGCTATTGTAAATGGTATTGTTTTCTTGATTTCCTTTTCAGAGTGCCCCTTGTTAGTGTACAGAAACCCAACTGATTTTTGTTTGTTTATCTTGTACTCTGCCACTTTGCTGAATCCTTCTGTTAGATCCAGTAGTTTTCTTGTCTAGGATCATGTCATCTGCAATAGAGATAGTTTTACTTCTTCCTTTCCAATTTGGATAACTTTTTTTCTCCTTTCTTGCCTTATTACTCTGGCTAGGACTTCCAGTACAGTATTTAATGAGAGTGGTGATAGTGGGCATCATTCTCTTGTTTCTGTTCTTGAGGGGAAGGCTCTCAGTCTTTCCTCACTGAGAGTAATACTGGCTGTTGGTTTTACATACACTGCCTTCTATTCCTATTTTGCTGAGAGTTTTCATCAGGAAATGGCGCTGGATTTTATCAAATGCCTTTTCTGCATCAATTGAGATGATCTTGTGATTCTTTTCTGTTGTTTTATTTGTGTGGTGAATTACGTTAATTAATTTTCTAATGTTGAACCATCTTTGCATTCCTGGTATGAATCCCACCTGATAATGATGTATAATTTTTTTAAAATGCTGTTGAATTCCATTGGCTAGAATTTTGTTGAGAATTTCTGCATCTGTATTTTGAGGAATATTGGTCTATAATATTCTTTTTTTGTGGTGTCTTTACCTGACTTTGGTATCAGGGTGATGTTAATTTCATATACTGAGTTGGGAAGTACTCCTTTCTTTCCTATGTTTTGGAAGAGTTTGAGTAGGATTGGTGTCAGCTCTTTTCTGAATGTTTGGTAAAATTCCCCAGTGAAGCCATCTGGACAGGGGCTTTTTTGGGAGGGTGGGGGGAGTTTTTTGATGACATCTTCAATCTCTTCTTTTGTTATGGGTTTGTTTAGGTTTTCTACCTCTATTTGTGTTAGTTTAGGTAGGTAGCTTGTTTTTAGAAATTTGTTAATTTCTTCTAGGTTTTCAAATTTGTTGGAGTAAAATTTTTCATAGTATTCTGTTATGGTTCTCTTTATTTCAGTTGGATCTTTTGTAATGTCTATAATCTCAATCCTTATTTTGGTTATTTGCATCTTCTCATTTTCTCATTTGTCGATTTGGCCAGTGGTCTGTCTATTTTAACAATCCTTTCAAAGAACTAATTCTAGTGTTGCTGACTCTTTCTATTGCTTTTCTGTTTTCTATTTCATTTATTTCTGTTCTGATCTTTGTTATTTCCTTTCTTGGTAGCTCTGGTCTTCTTTTGCTCTTCCTTTTATATTTGCTCAAGTTGTCAGGTTAAGTTATTGATTTTGGACCTTTATTCTTTTCTAATGTATGCATTTATTGCTATAAATTTCCCCGAGCACTGCTTTTGCTGTGTCCCAAAGGTTTTGGTATATTGTGCTTTTATTCTCTTTTCATTCTGAGTGTTTTATAATATCCTCTATGACCCAACAGTTTTTAGTAATATGTTATTTTGTTTCCATGTATTTAACTTATTTTCCTTGTTCTTCCTAATATTGATTTCAAATTTCATACCATTGCGGGCAGAGAAGATGTCTTTGTATAATTTCAGTCTTTTTAAATGTATTGAGGTTTGCTTTGTAGCCTAAAATATAGTCTATTCTGGAGAATGTTCCATGTGCATTAGAGAAGAATTTGTATTGTTCTGCTGTTGGGGTTGTGTTCTATATATGTCTGTGAGGTCCAGTTGGTTGATGTTGTTATTTAGCTTTTCTATATCTTTGTTGATTTTCTTTCTTTTTGTCCTGTCCGTTGTTGAAAGTGGTGTGTTAAAATCCCCTACTATTATTGTAGATCTATTTCTCTCTTCAGTTGTGTCACAGTTTGTTTTATAAATTTTGGAACTCTAGCTTTGGGTGCATAAGTATTTAAAATTGTTCTGTCTTCTTGGTGAACTGACACTTTAATCCTTATATAACGTCCTTCTTTGTTTCTTATAATTAATTTAGTCTTAAAGTCTACTTTGTTAGATATTAACATTGACATTCCTGTTCCCTTTTGGTTACTGTTTGCTTGGTATATTTTTTTATATCCTTTGATTTTTAACCTCTTTATGTCTTTGAGTTTAAGGTGTGTCTCTTGTATACAACATATTGATGAATCATGTTTTTTAATCCATTCTACCACTCTCTGCCTCTTGACTGGTTTGTTTAATCCACTCACATTCAGTACGATTACCAATAGGTAGGAATTTACTGCTGCCATTTAGTTACACTTTGTGTGTGTGTGTATGTCTGCGTGGTGATAATGGTTTCTTTGTTCTTCTCTACTTTCTATGTTGCGTTCTTTTTGTATCTGGATTTTCTTTTCCTTTCATTTGCTACTGTTATTTTTGTGTTTTCTGACTCTTTGATTTTCTTTTTCTTTGTTTTCGTGAGTAGATTTATTACTTTCATTTGTGGTTACCCTGAAGTTCACATTTATCATCCTAAATTTAAAACAGTCTGTGTCTTAGTCATCTAGTGCTGCTCTAACCGAAGTACTACAAGCGGTTGGCTTTAAGAAAGAGAAGTTTATTCTCTCACAGTCCAGTAGGCTACAAGTCCAAATTCAGGGCATCAGCTTCAGGGGAACGCTTTCTCCGTTGGCTCTGGAGGAAGGCCCATGTCATCAATCTTCTCTTGGTCTGGGAGCTTCTCCACGCAGGAACCTCAGGTCCAAAGGACGTGCTCTGCTCCTGGCACTGCTTTCTTGGTGGTATGAAGTTCCCATGTGTCTCTGCTCACTTCTCTCTTTTATATCTCAAAAGAGATTGGATTAAGACACTATCTAATCTTGTAAACCTCATCAGTATACCCTCATAACAGTGATAGAATTTACTACACATAAGGAGATCACATATAACCTCATCATAGTGATAGAGTTTACAACACTTAAGGAAATCACAGCAGATTACACAATCATACAATACTGGGAATCATGACCCAGCCAAGCTGACAGATATTTTTTGGGACACAACTCAGTCCATGACAGTCTGTTATGTATGTCTTGAGATTGCCTTGACTTTCTCTCCTTATGGAAGTTCTGTAACTACACCATTCATTCCTTCTTTTGTTTTGAAGTTGTTGTCATTTACATCTTTGTATCTCTGGTTCCCTTTAATCAGTTTTGTAGCTTTATTTTACTTTTGTGACATGTTTACCTGGTCTGGTATCTAGGTGGTGCTATCATGTGTCTTTATCTCAGATTGTTGTCTGATGTCCTTGGTTTTCAATCCAAAGGACTTCCTTTAATCTTTCTTGTCAGACTAGTCCAGTGTTTAAAAATTCCTTTAACTTCTGCTTATCTGGAAATGTCCTAATTTTGCCCTCATTTTTGAAAGACAGTTTTGCTGTATATATGATTCTTGGTTGGCAGTTCTTTTCTTTCTAGGCTTTGTATCTGTCATCCCATTGCCTTCTTGCCTGCATGGTTTCTAATGAGAGACCACATTATATGTGATATCTTGATTTTCTTGAGCTGCTCTCAAAATTCTTTCTTTGCCTTTGGTTCTGGAAAGTTTGATTATGATATGTCTTGACGAATTTCTCTTGTGGTATAACCTGTATGGGGTTCGTTGAGCTTCTTGGATGGAAGGCTTCTCATTTTTCATGAATTTAGAAAATTTTCTGCCATTATGTCTTTTAAAAATTCTCTCTGTACTCTTTTTTCTCTCTTCCTCTTCTGGGATCTCTAATATATGTATATTATTCCCCTTGATGTTGTCCCACATAACCCTTAGGCTTTCTTCATTTTTCTTCCATCTTTTTTCTGTCTGTTCCTCAAACAAATTAGTACCAAGGGGTTTGTACTCTATTTCACTGATTCTTTCTTGCATTGATTCAAGTCTACTAGTATGTCCTTCCATCGAGTTGTTTATTTCTGATATTTTATTGTTAAGTTTGTGAATTTATAGTTGTTGCTTTTGTATTGTTTCTATTTCTCTATTGACTTTGTCATTTTATTCTTGTATTGTTTTCCTCAATTCTTCTAGGTTTTTTCTTGTGTTTCCCTTGATCTTTTTGAGAAACCTAAATATTAGTCTTTTGAATTCCTTGTCAGTTAGTTCTATTACCAGTTCTTCCGCAGAAAGGTTTTCCATCCCTTTATTTTGCTCATTTGCTTGAGCTATTGTATCCTGTTTCTTCATATGATCTGTAATGGATAGCTGCCTTTGAGGCATTCAGATTCTATTTTATTTGTTTATATATTTATTTAATAATTTTATGTTTGTTTACATTTTATGTATTATTTTGCTTTTGTTTTGGTATATATGGAGCTCAGCTTTTTTCCTTTCTCTTTATATTGTCTACCTTACTTTGTATTGTTTTAATTGATGTTCTTTCATAGTAGTGGTTTGTGTATGATTATGATGCTGACAGTTGATTGGTCTATGTATAGGTTTGGTGTATTCTGTTGTTTGGGTATGCTTTCTTCTCACTGGTGGGTATGGTGAGTTACACACACACTGGGGTCCCATGTTGTTGGGCATTATGACTTCTCTTAGAGGATTGCTTGATGGTGTGTAAATAGGTCTTTTCCCTGATGTGAGGTACCAGGTGTCAGGTGGTCATAATCCTCTCACAGCTCTGCAGGGATAATATGTTTCTGCGACATTGGCACAAGCTGTTAGTGCAGGACGGGATTCAGGGAGGGATGGGCAGGACAGGGTGCACAGGACCATGGATCCGGGGAGGGGTTGGCAGGGTACAACATGGAGTCCCACTCACCTGGGGTGGAGGTGTTGTCAGAACAGGGTGTGTAGTCTCGCTTGACCTGGGGTTTGGCAGGGCAGAGTGCAGAGTGATGCTTGGCTGGGGTCTCTGCAGGGCAGAATGCAGAGTCCTTTTCAGCTGCGAGGGGGCTGTGGGTGAGACAGTGAAGGGGACAGAGGCTTCTGCATCCGGGACAGGTAAAATGGAACCTGCCTAGATTTTCACAGATGGCCTTCTCCTCAGGGAGGGTAGGAGGGCGGGGTGAGGTGTGCACACATTAGCAGAAATTTCCTGTGCCTCAGGAAGGGTAGGGATGCAGGATTAGGCTTGTGCACATTAGCGCAGACTGCCTGTGTCTCAGGGAGGGGAGGAGTAGGTGAGGGGAGGGAAGGGTGAGGCTTATATGTGTTAACATAGGCAGTCTGTGCCTCAGGTGGAGGGGCAGAAAGGGGTTTATGGCCATTAGTGCAATGGTCAGCAAGTCTTGGAAGGGACGGAAGTGAAGGGAAACCTACAGGGACAGGAAGGGATGACAGTTTGCACAGGGTCAGTTTTGGGTGGGTGTTTCTAGTTGTTGGTCTATGGGTTGAGTTTTACTGGACTACGCCTGTCTAAATGGCCAGGCACCACCACCAACAAGCAATCCTTGCACTAATTCTAAGCTTTTTCCCTTCTTGTACTTGCTAGAGGAACTGGAGCTCACATCCACTATTACGTCCCATACCACCCCTAAGCTCCTCTGCGAATGTGCACTCCCTATCTATTCAGTCTCCTTCCTTTAAGCTCCAACAATTCAGTCTGATTCCCTTTGCTCTAGAAGCACTTTCCTGTGGTTCTCTGGCTTCCAAACTACACCCCTTCTGCATTTCACCTTCTCAGGGGTGCCCCGTCCCAGGACACATCCTTCCCACCTCATCATTTGTTTCGGGGGTTGTTTGCACAGAGACTCTGCCACCAGCTGTGTTCTCCTTGAGGGTGTTTTCCTGGGTTCCTCACTTTGGATTGTTACTTGATGCTGTCCCAAAATGGCCATGCTGTGTCCCAGAAATGGGCTTCAGTGCTGCAGTTGTTCACTTTGGGATGGTGTCTGCATACTGCACGTATCCATCTGTAAACTACTCACAAGTTTTCTCTTCCTCAGTCAACTGATCATAGGTGTGGGGTGGGAGAGAGAAAGAAATGTAGCAGAAGTCAGGGCCATGGGCATTTGGGCCACTTCCTCTTGTAACTTACAAGTGTCTTTAGGGTTTGCTGGAGCCTAATCTCATGTATACCACTTCCATTTGATGAAGTGCTGCTGTGCATGGCCAACTTCATGGCTTTGTAGGTCAGTCAACACCCAGCTCATGATGGGCAGCTTAGGTGTCATGATAACTTGGTGGCCCACGGCTAAACAATACTGAGGCTCAGAAGTAAGCCAAAAGCTGTTTCTCAAAGGGAGAATGTTATCTGCAGATGACAGCAGAGCTTTGCTCCCAAATCCTAAGAGTCTGTGCTGTGATTATTCAACAGGGGTCTGTGAAAGGCTCTAAACAGCATCTTTATCTGCCACTGACATGTCAGGCACCATTGGATCTGCTGGATCATATGGTCCAAAGTGGCAGAGCAGGATGCACAACAGCTTGGACTAGTTGCAAACTTTCTCTTGTTCTGAGCCTTGTTCAGAACTAACAACTTTTTCATTTACTTGGTAAATGAGCCAGAGTAGCAAACTCAGAAGAGGAATATGTTGTCTCTGAAATCCAAAGAGGCCCATTAGCTGTTGTGCTTCTTTTTTTTTTTTTTTTTTGGTTGTAGGAGGTACCCTCTGCAACAACTTATCTTCATCTTAGAAGGGATATCTCAACATCCACCACCACATCATTAGAGGCCTAAATATTTCATGAAGTAGAAGGTCTCTGATTTTTTTTTTCAGATTCATTTCCCACCCTCTGACATGAAAATATCTTACCAATAAACTCTAGACTACTTGCTGCTTCTTGCTCATTGAGTTTAGTCAGCATAATGTCATCAAAGTAATGGACCAGTGTGATGTCTGTTGGAAGGGAAAGATAATCAAGGTCCCTGTGGACTAAATTTGGCATAGTGCTGGAGAGTTGATGTACCCCTGAGATAGGACAGTGAAGGTGCATGGTTAACCTTGCTAGCTGAAAGCAAAAATCTAGTGAGTTTTACTAAGGGGTATCAAGAAAAAAGCATTTGCTATATTAATAGCCGTATTCCAGATACCAGAGGATGAGTTAATTTGCCCAAGCAATGAAACCACATCTGGAACAGCAGTTGAAAATGGAATCACTACTTGGTTAAGTTTACAATAACCCACTGTAATTTTCCACATTCTATTTGTTTTCTGCTCAGGTCTATAGGTGGTTAAATGGGGATATGGTGGGAAACACCACTCTGCATCCTTCAAGTCCTTAATGTTGGCACTAATCTTTACAATCCCTCAAGGAATTCAATAGTGATTTTGGTTTACTATTTTCCTAAGTAGAGGCAGTTCTAATGGCTTCTATTTGGCCTTTTCTACCATAATAATTTTCGCTTCACAGGTCAGAGAGCCACTATGGTGATTCTGCCAGTTTCTGAGTACATCTATTCCAATTATGCACTCCAAAACTGGAGGGAAAAAACACAAGATGGGGTTGTAGACCCACTGGGAAACTGCCAGTTGGACCTGAGGTAAAACTCCATTGATCACCTGACCCCTACCCACTCCTATGCTTACTGGTGACCCAGAGTGATATTTTGGGTGCCCTGGAATTAGTGTCACTTCAGAGTCAGTTCCAGTAATCCTTGAAAAGTCTGATTATTTCCTTTTCTTAAATGAACAGTCTCCCTCTTAAAAGACTGTAGGTCCTTTTGGGGAAGGGGGCTGTTCTACTCTGTCCTATAACTTCGCTATGAATTAAAATCAACTCAATGGCTCACAAAAACAACAGCAACACTAAAAAGATTAACATTATAAATGTTTGAGAATGTAGTGGGGTCCCTCCTCAAGTGGAGCAGCCTGTTCTTCATTCAGGAGGTTGTGGGACTGTAAATTTGCTCAAGTCTAGGAAATAATTTAGTGACTTTCTCTTTTGATGATCCAAGTTAGACTTGTGTATGCTTGATCTAGAACTCATCTGCTCAAGTAAGAATTTAGTAGGTTTGCCATATACTTTAATTCTAGGGACACCATGATCAACTGGCCAATGAGAGTCACATTATTCTGATTACTGCTTTCACTGTGTTGTCCCTTATGGTAATCACCTGTCTTTGGTGATTATGTGCTGCCACTTGGTCTCTAACATCCTGGAACCTAATTATCCCCACTGCATTTAAGAATGCTATCTCAGTGGCAACAGTTTGCATGTAATTCCTAGTGTATGTGTGTGTGTTTATGATTTTGAATAATTTCCCAGACTGGTTTTTAAGTACAGTGAAACAGGAGGATAGTATGTTACCATGGACCATGAAGCAGAATTTAAGAGGTCAGCCTGTGATGGGATTGCAGATAAAATACAGGACTTAGTTAAATTTGAATTTCAGATAAACAACAAACAATTTTTCAGTATTTCTAGTCCCCCCAAAGTTTCCATTGTTTGCATGAAATTTAAATTTACCTGAGTAAATCTAGTACCCTGGCCTGGAAAAAACCTGGGGTCAAGTGATACTGTACTGGATGTGTATCACCTTCACTTCCACTGACATTATCGGACAAATTCCAATGGATTGATTTCTCAAGAGCCATATAAAATTTTTCTTGCTAATATTATGCGGGAAGTAGGTTTTCTTTTGTGGGTTTAATTGATTAAATCTCAACTTTTCATTTTGTAGAATATAATTGGTGAGCAGCAAAACCCCAGGATAGAGAACACTTCTCTTCACAATTAAAAACTAAAATACAACACTACCCATTCAAGTAGGCACCCAAGTTGTTAGTGCCATTTCTAAGCCCTGTGAGAAGAATGGGCAATGCCAACAGATGAGCACACTCTTTTCAAGATTGATCTTGCCTTTCTGGCACCAGTCTCCTAGCTCATGTTTGCCAAGAATGGTCAGCATGTTGTGTGTTAATTGCTGGCAGGGGCCACCTAATGACTTTATAGCCCAGCTCATAGTGGGATCTTGATGAAGGAGAGAGAGCAGCATCCAGCTCCAGCAGGACAGCCTTCAGCAAAGTCATGAGACAGTACACCTTTAATATTACTTACACAGTAGGTGGGAAACAAGAGTTATTTTTGGCTCTGTGCCTGTGACTATAAAGCTTACGTTGAGTGGCTTTTAAGGGGCTGCTTCTCCAAGAAGCAGAGAAAATTAAACAGTACAGTAGACAGCTAATGGTATGTCAGCATGGGCAAAGTCCAGTCATCTCTGTCAGTTTGGGAGATAAGTGAGGGGAGGAAGAGATATGCACTACTGGACTACAATATAACATCATCTATTTCTCAGGAGAAATAATTTGAGATCAGTTGTTGACCCATGGCAGTCTCCCAAGGTAGCATTCAGCCTTTTTAATAAGTGGAAATTAACAGGTTGTTTAAAGAAATTCAAGTCTGTAGCATTTTGTAAATGAGAATTTGTTGAAAACCTTGAAGAGAATTATTCAACATATCTTCATAAAGACAGACTGAAATTTCTGTGTATTTTTTACAGAACATTTGGAAAACATGGATAAAATATAGTAGAAATTGTATATTTCCCAAATCAAACCACCTACAAGTGACTTCGCTTTGTGATTTACCCTCAAATTTTTAATATTTTTTACATTAATGAGTTTATACTGAATTTATGTGATTCTGTAACACCTCAGACACAACTCGAAGAATATAATCAATGTCACTAAATTGCACATGTAGGAACTGTTGAATTAGTGTGTATTTTGTTGTGTATATTTTTTCCCTTTTTTTTATCGTTGTACTTTAAGAGAAAGTTTACAATCCAAGTTAGTCTCTCATACAAAGATGTACACATACTTTGTCATGTGACCTTAATTTCTATCCCTGTACTGTGACAACACACTCCTCCCTTCCACTCCTGATTTCCCGGGTCCATTCAACCAGCTCCTGACCCTCTCTGCTTGCTCATCTCACCTCTGGACAGAAACTATAGTCTCATGTATCTACTTAAGCTAAGAAGCACACTCTTCACGAGTATCATTTTATGTCCCATAGTCCAGTTTAATCTTCATCTGAAGAGGTGGCCTTGGGAATGGTTTTAGCTCTGGGTTAACAGACAGTCCGGGGACCATGCTTTCTGGGGTTCCTCCAGTCTCAGTATATTATTAACAACAACAACAAAATAAATAAAATTTAGAAGAAAAAGAAAAAAAAAGATTTACCCAAATTTACAACTGGTTAACACTAATACTTTTAATGATTACATATGTTGTGATTTGTGGTACAAAATTTTATTGCCACATGTTAATACAGCCTGGAAATGGGAGATACATCCAGTGCTTCATGTATGATAAGCAAACAGTAAATGTTGGTAGTTGTTAAAAAAAAAATTCAAAATGTTCATAGCAGTGTATAGAAATTCAGTATAATATCTAAAGCTCTAATGGAAGTTTATTTTCACGTTTCTAATCTTCAGCAGCCAAGGAGAAGTGCCATCCAACAGCCTTAGAAAAATATTATTTCATACACATGAACTATCTCATATATGTACATTTTAGCATTGTCTTCTGTGAGGTGAATAATATCAGTTCTTTCAACCAAACCCATTGCCGTCGAGTTGATTCTGACTCATAGTGACCCTATAAGACAGAGTAGAACTCCGCCACAGAGTTTCCAAATTGCGGCTAGAGGATTCGAACTGCCAACCTTTTGGTTAGCAGTCGAGTTCTTAACCAATGCGCCGCCAGGGTCCCATATCAGTTCTTTGGAGTTGACAAATAACAGATACTCAGTAAATATTGATTGAACCAAATTTTTCAGTGGTTAAGAGTTTGGCTGCTAACCAAAATGTTGGCAGTTCTAATCCACCAGCCAGCTGCTCCTTAGAAAATCCTATGGGCAGTTCTACGCTGTCCTATAGGGTCGCTATGAGCCAGAGTCGACTCCTTCCTCTTCATTCACCACATTCAGTTTCACCAAACACAGGTGTTGCTCTCTTCTAAATAGTTCTTGAATATATTTAGATCCCTTCATACTTACTGACCCACCTTTGTACAGGCATTGATAGCACTTACCTGGAATTGCTGCTTGGCCTGAAAACTGGTTTCCCTGCCTCCAGGTTCCAATCTCTCCAGCCTCGCCATACACAGATGCGTGCACACCAACACATGCTCTCTCTCCTCTCAGAGTTTTCTTTTTAACATACACATCTGAAAGTTTATGTCCCTGCTAAAAATCTTGTATAGTTTTCTGCATTGCCAGTAACATGAAGTACAGACTTCTCACCAGGACATGCACAATCCTTGAGGATCTGGCACAGTCTCACTCCTTAACTTTTCTCTCTTTATTTACAGGATCCTGTTGCTGCCTGCCTTTGTGCTTCCTCTGAGGTTGTTCTTTCTGCTTGGAATGGGTCTTCACTTTGAGTCTACTAACTTCCACTCGTTTCAGAACACAACTCAAGCGTTACCTTGGTGTAAAACTTTTTTTTTTTAATTTTACAAGTTGTAATTAATCAACTGCCTCCCCTCACTTATAACCCTCATAGAGGTATAAACTCCATAGATTTTTTTTTACATTTAATAGTGATTGAAAATGATAAAATACTGGTAAATTTTTTAAAGGACTTATTATGAGTCTAGAAAAAGAAATGTGGTTTACATAGAATAGGTAGTTGGAAGTATAACAGAATTCTACTGTTACATGATTTCTTTAATAATTTTTAGCAAGCTATCATTTATGGCTGTAAGGTAGAAAGAGTACCTGGACTAATGCCACCAGTAAAAACAACAAAACACTCTGGATAAAATATTTTTAAAAATGATCTTACTTGCATCCATAGGCCACCAAGAGAATAACGTATATTCAGGTAAAGCATTATGTGAATCCTGGAACCCACAGCGGGAAGCGTAGCATTACAATTGTCCTTTGCCTTGGTAGCAGTTTCATGTTATTGTTTATCTCTGGGTTGCCTCATCCTCTGTTTGGTTACTTAGCATTAACATCACCTATGCATCCAGCTCCCTGTATTAAATTTCTTCTGTTTGGTTTATCTGCATCTAAATCACCCTGTAATAGATTAAAGGAAAAAAAAATTATAATTTCAATAGATGAAGTAAAATAACTATATAAAGGTTAATTATATAAAAATCAGTATCATTCATCAGATTTAAAAAAAAAAACTCTTTGTAAATTGTAAATAGAAGTAAGCTTCCTTAGCTTGATAAAGGGCACCTACCAATAATCTATACCAAATATATTATTATTATAGCATCAGATTTATTTCTGTTGAAAATCAAAGAAACAAAGTGTAGGAGCTATCTTTACTTATATTTAACTTGGTCCTGTATATTTAACTTGGTCCAGTTAGATAAGGAAAAAAAACATAAAGATTATCAACAAATGATAAGATTATATCCATAGAAACCCCAAGAGATATTTAAAAAGCATACATTTAATAATTATTTCTGAGTATTCTTCAATTTCTCAGGAAATAAAATCATTATATAAAAAACAATCACATTCCTATATATTAGCAAAAAACCCCAGAAAAACATAATTTTAAAAATATACCATTTGCCGTTAAAATAAATCTAACTAAGGTGAGCAAGACCACTGTGAAGAAAAGTTTAAATGAATGGAGAAATGCTTAAATGAATGGAGAGTTGTAGCATAGATAGAAGATCTCAATGTAGTAAAGACATCAATTCTTTTCAGATGAATAAGGCAATGGAATGCAATGCAATTCCGTTTAAAATCCCAACAGGATTTTTCATGGAAGTCGATACACTGATTCTAAAGTTTAAATGGAAGAGAAATGGGTCAGGAATAACTGTGTGAAGAAGAAGCAGGTTGTGAGGACTTGCTCTCCCAGGTACTAAGGCTCCTTTTCAAGCTTTAATAATTAGGACAATGCCTTATCAGTGCAGGAACAAACAAGTAGAACAATGGAATAGAAGACAGAGGACAAACAAGGACTCATGCAGAACTCGACCTGAGACAGGCGTCACAGCAGAGATGTGACACAGGATATAGTATTAAATATGCCAGGCAATACGTAGGTTTAAATGGAAAAAAGTGAAATTCAATTTCTACCTCATACCATATGCATAAATCAAAGTAGAATATAGATCTAAATGTGAAAACCACAACTTTAAAACTTTTAGAAGAACATATTGAAGGATATTTTTGTGACTCAGGGTAGAAAAAATTTCTTAAATCCAAAAAGCATGGCTCAAAAGGAAAATTATGACAAATTTGACAGCATTAAAATTAAGACATTCTCTTTCTCAAAAGAAATCTTTAAATATCCTCGGAGGAGATATTGCTATGCATATAACTCAAAATTTAATGTCTAAAGTGTATAATGGCCGTGGTGGCGCAGTTGCTAAAGCGATCAACCTCTAACCAAAAGGTCAGCAGTTTGAAACCACCAGCGTCTCCATGGGAGAAAGATGTGGCAGTCTGCTTCCGTAAAGATTTACAGCCTTGGAAACCCTGTGGGATCACTATGGGTTGGAACTGACTTGACAGTAGTGTTTTTTTTTAAAGCATATAAAGAAGCCAACATATTAATAAGAAAAAGATAATACAAAAGCAAAATACATAAAAGCTATATTAACTGGAAATGTAAAGAAGAGGAAACAAAGGTCAATGACTAATAAATACCCTACAAACACACACCACAAACACACACCCCCACGCACACACATAAAGATGTTGAATATCAATTAAGGAATTCACAGCACACAAAAACTGGCAAGAAATGAAAATCTAATAATATCACATGTTGGCAATGGTGTGGAAGAATGAGAATGCCTGAATTTTGTGAGGGGTAGTGGGGACCAAGTTAACTAGAATGACCACATGAGAGAAAATTTGAGAGACTGTATCTTAGGTGAGACTCACGTAATCTTTGATTCAGAAATTTGAATCCTGTAACATACACAAGAGAAACTCTTGCACATATGCATATGAGAGATATGTACAAAGATGTTGATAGAAGCGATTTTTATTAATACCACTGTATACACTATGCAGCAGTAAAAAATAATGAACTGGAGCTATTTCTGTTAATGTCTCCAAAATATAATATTGTGTGAAAAAATAAGGTGAAGACGGAAATCAAAAAACCCAAACCCGTTGGCGTCGAGTTGATTCCGATTCATAGCAACCCTATGATATCATTCAAACGAAATCTAAACCAAAAAAAAAAGAAACCACAGCTGTTGAGTCAATTCTGACTCACAGCAACTCTATAGGACAGAGTCTATAAGACTGCCCCATAGGGTTTCCAAGGCTGTAAATCTTTATGGAAGCAGACTGCCACATCTTTCTCCTGCTATGAAATCTAAAGTAGGTCAAATGATACCATATATTATTTGGAATATAGATACATTTTTTAAAAAGTGAATATATGCTTGAGAATGAACCCAAAATAAATTTTCAGCATTTTATTTTCATCTGAGAGGAGGCAAAACTAGTTGGCATCAACTCGACTTCGACTTATGTGACCACATGTGTGTCAGAGTAGAACTGTGCTCCATAAGTTTTTGTTGTGTTTTTTTCTATTCAACGTATATTTTTATTGTTGTAAAAATCTAGATAACATTTATCATTTCAACATTTTTCAAGTGTACAGTTCAGTGAGAACCAATAACATCAATCAAGTTGTAAAACCATCACCAATATTCTTTGCCAATTTTTTTCATCCCCATAAACAAAAACTCTATGCTACCTACAAGTCTCCTCTTTTCCTGTCCCTCCCACTCCAAGAATCCAATATTAAACTCTGATCTCTATTCATTTGCTTATTCTAGATATTTCATATTCGTGAGATGATACAATATTTGCCTTTTTGTGATCAACTTATTTGGCTCAGTATGATTTGTTCAAGGTTCATCCATGTTGTAGCATGTATCAGGACTTCATTTCTCTTTATTGACTGAACAGTAGTCCATTATATATATATACACACACACACACACACACATATATATATATGTACACACATACCACATTTTGTCTATCTTTTCATCTATTGATGGTCATTTGAATTGTTTCCACCTTTTGGCTGTTGTGAATAGTGTTGCAATGAACACTAGAGTACACGTTTCTGTTTGCCCTGCTGTTTTCAAGTATCTTGGGTATATACCTAAGAATGGAATTTCTGGGTCATATGGTAGCTCTGTATGTTTCACTCTTTGAGGAATCCCAAAATCTTTTTCTGAAGTGGTTGTACCATTTTGCATTCCCACCAGCAATAGATGAGAGTTTTCAATGGCTGATTTTTTGGAAGTAGATCACCAGGTCTTTCCTCTAAGGCACCTCTGGGTTGGACTTGAACCTCCAAACTTTGAGTTAGTAATTGTGCACATTAAACTCATGCTTATCATTAACCATATTAACCATAACCCTGCGAGGCGGAAGGGGAACCATGGAGGTCTACATAGTTTCTATAATGCTTTTTGGTAAGATAGTTTACAGTGCATGGATGATTGTCATAGTGTACTTTATACCTCTTTTGCTATGTCTGAAATATTTTATAATAAAATTCAAAGCATGTATATTATGTTGAAGTGACAGTCAGTGAAGCTGTAGTCCATTGATTCCTAACAATAGAGCATAAATTAGGAGAAATTTCACTGCATTTATGTTTACTTTCTAATGCCATTTCTATTTTTATGAGTTAATACAAATATGCTCAAAATACTTTCCTTTTTACTCACTTTTCAAAAGGACATTTTGCTGATGTGCTCTTTGAAATATAATTTTCTGAAAGAGTCAATTTACCTTATTTCCATTTGTGTTTCTTCAGTGATGACTTGGCCTCACGTGAAGGACTTGAAGAGACCCAAGGAGAATGTCAGTCATAGACTGATTAGCATGAACTTCTTCGAGCGATGCATAATCTTTGACAACTATGGTAGGAACTTATTCTTTCAAGAGTATCCAGAGGACAGGCAACTATAGATGTCATCTGCCACATCTAATTTATTAACTGACTTATAACCTGCTTTCATAGGCATTCATTATATTCCTTAACCTTGACCTTGTGTTTTACAGCTTGATGCTGTTATTCCAATAAAACGCCCTTTCCCACCCCTCTCTCCAAGCAAAGAAATCAACAAAAATTATTTTTAGTGTGGAACAGAAAACTTAAGAAATGCTGAGAGCACTGGCACATCAGAGAACATGGGTCACAAGGGGACCATTTCTGTAAATATTTTCAATCCTATTGCTCATGTCCATTAATTACTTCCCTGTACTTGAAAATCACATGATCTTTTAGCAAAATAAATGGACATTTTTATAGTACTTAGCTCTGCCTTGATTCTCTCAAAAATCTGATTACAGTATGATAATATGGAATACCCATTTTAATTTGACAGTGAGTGAAAGAGAAATGTTTTAGGACATCTATGCTCTATTTCACCAGTTGGAAAACTTTTTCTTAAAGGGCCAGGGAATAAATAGTTTAAGACTTCACAGGCCAAGATGTAAAATGGAGGATAGAATGTTGGCACTGATATAATATTCTATACTATAGCTGTTTAAAATGTTAAAAACATTCTTAGCTTGTGAGCCACTAAAAAAAACAAAACAGGTTGTGGAGTAAATTTGGTATATTTAAGAACATATATGGTGTCTGGGTGACACTTCAACTTCATTTTCTAGTTTTCATTAAGAATGAATATGCCTATACTATAGTCTTAGGAAGATCAATTGTGCAGCCTTGTACAGTGGGGATCTGTGTCTGTTGGTGTCTTCCCTAGTCCAACTCATCGTGATACAGCTCACCATGATACAGCCCTGCTTTGCCTCTACTCACCCTCAATGTTTCCATCTCAGCCTCCTTACGTTCATCCTTGCTCCTTTCTCAGCTTCAGGTAAAAAAAAAAAAATCATGAAAATAGTATGCTTTTTTTTGAAACACTAAATTAAATAACATGTGGCTATATTTAATATTCAGC
Organism: Trichechus manatus latirostris; assembly: GCF_000243295.1. Lineage (NCBI taxonomy): Eukaryota > Metazoa > Chordata > Mammalia > Sirenia > Trichechidae > Trichechus > Trichechus manatus. The sequence continues at coordinate 2,296,052 of NW_004443948.1, read as the reverse complement.
ACCCATCTGTCAGTTTGTTGTACTGTGGTGGCTTGCATGTTGCTATGACGCTGGGAGTTATGCCACTCTTATTGCAATACCAGCAGGGTTGCTCATGGTGGACAGGTTTCAGTGGACTTTCCACACTAAGACTAGGAAGAAAGGCCTAGCAATCTACTTCAGAAAATTAACCAATGAAAATCTTATGGATCACAACAGAACATTATCTGACTTGCTTGCTTTGGACATGTCTTCAGGAGGGATCAGTTGCTAGGGGAAGACATCCTATTTTGTGAAGTGGAGGGGCAATGAGGGTTGTATATAAGGTCATCATGAGTAGGAGTCAACACAACGGCAGCTAATAACCATAACAAATTTAATATATAAGAGTTAAAAATGTGGGATGGTGAAAGCAAAAGGTAATCAGTGATGTTCAGCTGGGTGATCAACACATACTGAGTAGTTGATTTCTGAGAACTCTTGCTTACCTGAGTTACCCTGCTGCTGAAGGCCACCAAATGTGTAATTAGACTCTCTCAGACAGATCTGTTTTAAAGAAAATAATTAACCAGAATTTATTGTTTTCAAGTTAGCAATTAAAACATGTTTTATGAGAATATGATTACCCTGATAAACTCACAAATCTTAGAAGGTTTTCGAATGACTTTTTGGGCAATGATATCATAGATTATTGTATTGGTAAATATACTATTTCTCAATTCCTATATAATATGCCCTTTGGTCATTTGTTTTTCACTAGTCTATTGGAACAGTATTTAAGAGAATCAGATCATTAAAATATGCAAAGAGATTGTACATTTCTCTTATTTGTATGTTGAGAGATCATGGAATATAGGGCAAAACTCAACTAGACAGCAAATATTTTACAAATTATTCCACAAGAGAAAGAAGGAAGAAGATGAAAGTGTAGATTAGTAGGTCTAGAAAGTGAATGTAAGCGATTTCCTGAGAAAATTCTTGGTAAAGTTTTCACTGGCTGGCTTGTTTGATTGACTTAAGTGTGTTTAAGGTCCCGAGTATGACAGTGGGTGATTAGAAGCAATAAACCAAAAAACCAAACCTGTTGCAGATGAGTCAATTCCGACTCATAGCAACCCTATAGGACAAAGTAGAATTGCCCCAAAGGGTTTCCAAGGAGCAGCTGATGGATTAGAACTGCAGACCTTTTGGTTAGTATCCGTAGCACTTAACCATTACATCACCATGGTTCTGAAACAATAGGAGGGGAATATTAAAATATATGAACAGATAAATCAAAGAATATGAAATTGTCATGATTAATGTATGGGGGAAGAAAGGTTGAATTTCACTAGCAAACAAGGAAATACAAATTAGAACAACAAGGAGGTACTATTGTCTGTCCAGAGTACTGACAAAAGTTGAGAACATCTTGAGCTACAAATATTTGGAGAAATGAATATTCTTACTAATTTTGAATCTATAAATGTTTGAAATTTTTAGAAAATACTTTGGTACTATTTATTTAAAAAATAGTTATACTCTTTTTGTCATGTAGGATTCTTTTGGTAGCAAGTGAGAAAAAAAAATAATTAAAATTGATTGAACACCTAAAGGAAATTTATCGGCTCATAAAACTCATATGTCAAAGGTTTCAGGTTCAGCTTGACCCAGGACCCAAATAATGCCAGTAGTGATCAATTTATTTCTCTCTTCCTAATTTTTTCTTTTTTTAAATATTTTATTGTACTTCAGGTGAAGGCTTACAGAACAGATAGTTTCTCATATAACAGTAACACACATGCTGTTTTATGACATTGGTTAACAACCCCACAACATTTTAACCCTCTAAATTCTCAAC
>NW_004443948.1:2271998-2282630 GCF_000243295.1 Trichechus manatus latirostris | reverse complement strand
CAATTGAGCTAGATGTTCCCTGAGACCATGGTCCCCACAGCACTCCGCCCAGCAATTCAGTCCCTCAGGGAGTTTGGATGTGTCTATGGGGCTTCCACCAAGGTATATTTTTATGTGAAAAAAAGTAACATATAAGTTAAAGTGAAGAGTTTGATCCTTTTTTTTTTTTTTTGCCTAACAAAACTGAAAATATAGAAAGCCTTTATTTAAGTATGAATCTTTGTATGTTTTCATAAACTAAAGAAATACTTTTGATTGATGTATATTATGGGGAGGAAATAAGAACAATTATACTGTAGATCCATCTTTTATTTAGGATTTATTTGGTGGTAAGTGACAATCTATTTCAAACTGGCTAAATCCCAAAGGAAACTTATGAATTAAAAATTTGAGGGTTTTAGGTACAGCTTGATCCAGACACATATGTCAACAGAGTGTATTTTATATCTCTTTCTCTCTTTGTTGTATCACCGTCTATGATGATTGCATTTCAGCCAGGTTTAGCAACTGCAGCATTTACATCATGATGGGTATACATCTGGTAAATAAGAGTGGAAGTAGTTCACTATTTTTAATTTAGAAATCTCTGTACTTTTAAAGTTTTACATTGAGAAAATATTATTTTAAGAAATATGACAAATTTTAAAAAGTAGGAAATCAAAATATATAAAAATAAATTAATGGGCCTGGCTAAGAATAGATACTAAGTCCAGGGGTTCTATCCAAATAGGGGTGGGTCATATCATTAATATAAGTCCGATTAGAGCGGCATTAGTAAGATCTGGTAGCCAATATTAGAATTTTATACATACGGGCTAAAGTTCAGAGGCAGAAAATATAATCCAGGAGGCCAAAGAAGAGCACTTTCTAATGGTTCTGAGGTAGCCAGATATTCCCCTAGAATGGATGTCTCCCCTGTGACCTCTGGTTACTTCTGCCTCCATGTGGTTCCACTTTTGAATCCCTTCTGCAAAATACTTCATGACTGAAATCAATTAAGAGTTAGCAAATCAAAAAGAAGCATCTCAAAGTCATAAAAAGTGGAAATATTAGCTATTTTATAAGCAGTAGGAATCCTTCAGTTGGGAAGTTTGTTAATGAAACAACACAGTAAATAAGGGTTAAGAACACAGTTTAATTCAGAAACAGGGGTTTGACTCCTGTCTTTGCATTACGAGTCATCTGGTATTATGCTTATATAAGGATCCTTATTAATCCGTATTCATCCATTTAGTTTTCTCATCTGTTCAAGGAGATGTGGCAGTTATCAACTTTTTGCCTCTCAGTTCCAAATCCAGCTTTTTTGGCCCTTAAATGAATGATTTCTTTAAAAAGAATCAGCACAAACTGGTTCCTATGAGGCGAAGGTTAACGATGTCCCAAATGTCCATCTTCTCCAAGCAGCTGTACCATTCCATCATCTCTAACACCAACTACTCCTTCTTCCCTCAGAACTCCTCCTCCCATCTTTGGGTTCGGTAATTCGCTGCAATGTCTCACAGAACTTATAAACTGTACTTGCAGTTAAGTAGTTTATTGGGAAAGTAACAGGTTACAATTCAGGATCAGGAAAAACTTGGAAGTAACAATAACAACTCAGGATACAGTTCTTTGATCAGGACAGCTTCCTCTCGGCTGTGCCTGCACGTAGGCCTTGCTCTCGGCCTCTGCTGCCAGGTCCTGCCCAAGCCTGACCTCTGCCCTCTTGGGCAAGTGTTACAGCTCCTTAGCTCCGTGAATCGGCAAACCCCACTGCAGCCATCTTGCGCTGGTTTCCTGGTTCCTGCCATCTTGCTCCACTGTTGCTCTTGCAGCTGCCGCGCTATCTCTAGCTGTCTTCAGTGTTACAACTCCTTCCTCTCTCTCTCTCCGTGTCTCTCTCTAAAACATCTATTGGGTAAGCTGCTTATATAGTAAGCTTCTTATCAATTTTAAGAAGTAACCCCCTCTCCCCCCACAGCAAGATCAGGAACTAACTAATCCCCTAGGTAGGCCACAGGAACCTTATTTACATAGTAACTGTCCAATTCCTCTCAGAGTTTTACACACCTTATTTACATAGCCAAAACAAACAAACGAACCTGTTGCTCTCCAGTCCATTCCAACTCATAGCAAGCCTATAGGACTGCCCTATAGTTTCCAAGGTGTGGCTGGTGGATTCGAACTGCTGACCTTTCAGTTAATATCCAAATGCTTAATCACTGCTCCACCAGGGCTCCAATTATTTACATAATCCCAGGCAATCATTTTATGGAAGTTACAAGACTATAGTCCGAAAGGCCATATAAAAAGAGAACCCCATTGCCCTGCAGCTCTACTTTCTGATACTGGAACTGGACCCTGTAAATATTTCTCTCTTCCAGTTGGAGCAATTCTAGGCTTTACCAAGAGAAGGCATTAGAGGGATACCACAAGACGTAACAAGAGAGGCTCCCCTCCCCGAAAACAAACAGACAAAAAACCAGCTGCTGTTGAGTGGATCCCAACTTGTGGCAACCCCATGTGTGCCCAGAGTAGAACCGTGCAAAAAAAAAAAACAAAAAACAAACCTGTTGCTGTGGAGTCGATCTCCATGTGTGTCACAGAGCAGAACAGTGCTCCATAGGTTTTTCAATGGCTTATTTTTCAGAAGTAGATCACCAGGGCTTTCTTCCTAAGTGCCTCTGGGTGGACTTGAACCTCCAACCTTTTAGTCAGCAGCCAAAGGCTTAACCAGTTGCACTATCCAGGGATGCCAAATAACAAAGGAAGGGGCTTCTTTTTGGAGTTCTATTGTTCTTATTTTTCTTGCTCCTATGTCACAACCGCCAGTGTTGTGTGGGAGACCCAGTGGCACTCACTGTCCTGTGAGTTTGCTAGCACCTCAGCAAACCACTTTCTGCTTACCAGCAGCTCTGCAACAACCTGCTGGTCGTCTCCTGATCACACATCTTGACCTGCCAGCGACAGACCAGCTCTGACTCCAGGCACTTCAGAGAACTTCTCTGTAGTTCAGTGGGCTGTAGCCACACCCTCTTCAAGGAAGTCTGAATCTCAGCACTAGAGATAGTAGCTGCTCCTTGACTTTGCTGCTCTTGCATTCTTGAGAGTTTTCTGTTACAGTTTGTAGTAATTGTGTTTTTCTGGTTAATAATTCTTTGTATTTGATTTTTCAAATTTGAAATGACTAATACGCTTTCTGTCTTTTAACTGGATCCTGACCAATGTAGTGGGACAGTAAAAATACCAGCCTTTTAGGATTATTGAGAGGTTTAAATAAAACAAAATAAGAAGTGTTCAATAAATGTTAGCTATTAATATAGTCTGGAAACCCGGATGGCATAGTGGTTAAGTGCTACGACTGCTAACCAAAAGGTCAGCAGTTCGAATCCACCAGGTGCCCCTTGGAAGCTCTATGGGGCAGTTCTACTCTATCCTATAGGGTCGCTATGAGTCAGAATTGACTTGTTGGCAATTTTTTTTTTTTGGTTAATATTGTTATCATTATTAGTTAATGGCAATTAAATTAATCTTTAGTAAATTCTAAAGAATGAAATGTTTTGTTCAAATATTAGAGCATGTATTTTACACATAATTATCTTTTCTTCCTTCCTCAAGTACTCTGGTTCAGTAGTGTGTCAAGAGGGTGTGCTTGATGTGTGTAGCTATCCAGCCACCTACACTGCTGACAGATCTGGGGAAGGCCTAAACTTCGATAGCAGAAATACTTAGAGACCATCTACGTTTTCATCATTTGCCTTTGACTAGATTATTATCTAATCCATATCTAATAAGAAACTGATTTGTTTGTTTCATTTTAGAAATACCTTCAATGTGTCTAACATTTTTATCACAGGATATTTGTTTAATGACCTTTATTTTTAAGCTGAATTGAAAAAAAATGTAGGAGACGTGGGTGATGTTATGAAATTCAGAATTTTTACAAATGGCTAAATGCAATGACCTGCCTATATTGTAATCAATTCTCAAGTTATTGTTTTGTGTAAACCCAGTAGGAATTCATTCATTCTAAACACAAAATGCTAACAGTGATTTCATTTATTTGGAGCAGAATGCCACATTCAGAACGTTATTTCAGGGATGCATTGTTATTTCCCAAAGAGGTAATATATTTCATTTTAATTTTCATGTTTTGTGCCTATACATATAATTAGAAGAAATTTAATCAGCTACAAATACCACCACGAAGAAGCCTGAAAATGTGGCTACTGGTTAATTGGAATTGCTTTTCAACTGCAAATTGCTCACTTTCTGAAGATTTCATTCACAGACCTTTTCTTAATACATTTCAAAATCAACACTTGAAATTCAATTTATTTTACTGATGCATACAAATTTTTTATAGGACATTGTTGGAAATGGATAAAAGTTATGACAACTAGGAGTCACTGAAGCGTATCTCAAAAGAAAAAGAAAAGACACATGAATAATCAAAATTTATTAGGAAAAATTGAGTCCAGGAGCAGGCGTAGGGAATCTAGGATCAAGAGAGTCAAAATAAAAACTTATTTGTATAAGTTAGTTTTCCCACATAAAATAGATGGCACACACAAAATAATACCCTGTTTTCAAGGGGAGATGGTAAAGGGAAATTTACAAAGCTAACGGCAAGACGCAAGAAAACTATAAAGGATAATGCCACACCCAGGGAATACGATCAGCAGCTCTGTTACTATTCTAGGCCCGGAGGGAGGAGTGTGGGAGGTACCAGTTACAGGGACCCAGAAGGAGAGAAGAGAGTAGATGGGGCTTCCTTGGGAGTAACATTGACCTTCAGTTGAGGGGGAACACCAGTACAGGTGACCCTGCAGAGATGGAACTGAGGGAATAAATTCCTTAGCATCCTTCTCTCTCCCTCTGATGGCCTGTTGAGTCTCCCATTGGCCTAAATCAATAGACAGCCAGCAGAATTTGTTTGATGTAGTCCATCCAAGTCAGCCTCCTGGGACAGAGAGCAGGGTGGGGAATAGTTGGGAATGGATTTTGAGGAACAAACAGAAGATACCCAGTAAAGTATTTTAACATAAAAATGAAACTTTTAACCAAGTTGTGTGGCATCAAAAGAATCAGAAAATCAGAATATGATGGAACAAAAGGTAGATGAAAATAAGCAAAGGCTGATTTTTCATTTTTCTTCGTCACTTAAATTTGATAGCTTACTTTAAAATCAAATATATAGGTGAATATATAGTGTATAAAAGAAATAAGAAAACAAAGAGAAGGTAAAATGAACGGAAGGGAAAAAAAGTAACAATTGCAGAAGAGAATTGATTGCAAACGTTTCTCTATTTGGAAAATTAAATCCTTCTATAGACTTATACACATATATATGCGCCTAATTTATGTGATAGGTATTCCTGAGCTGTATAATGTGATTTATTTTTTTAAGCTCCAAAAAATTTCTACTTGTAAAAAGGGATATGTTACAGAAGAAAAGTCCTCTCAATACTAAGAGAAGTCTGGAATTAGGATCATTTTTTCAAAGAGAGATATAAGATATATTAATTTGTGTGTTTGGGATCTTTTAAAAGAGTTTTGTAATGTGGAGTGCACTTTTCATTCCATTCCTAATGCACACTTGAAGTTGAAGAAATTAGTCAGGTTGTGCAAATGGCATCAATGTTCATCACCATGCTTGTCAAAAGAGTGCCCTGAACAATTTTACTTTAGTTAAATAAATCCCACTGTTACCAACCACATTCTCTCAGAAACAGAATGTGATCTAAAACCAGTGCTGTTGTATTTTAGGATATTTTGTGATTTGGGTTTCTTACCATGATTTGGAATGGAGCTGGTTTGCCCATCAAAAATGTTTAAATGGTACCAGTATTAACACAAGGGGTCCTGGTTGTGCAGTTGTTAAAGTGCTCGGCTGCTAGCAAAGAGGACAGCGGTCCGAACCCACCAGCGCTCCTCGGGAGAAAGATGTGACAGCCTGCTTCCATAAAGCTTTACAGTCTTGGAAACCCTCTGGGGCAGTTCTACTCTGTCCTATAGGGTCAGTATGCATTGGAATCCTGGGTTTTTGTTTTGTATGTTAACACATCTAAGTGAAAAGCAATAGCCAGAATCAGACACAGCGACATTAGAGATTAAAAAGCTTTCTGCAAAAAAAAAAAAAAAAAATCATGAAATGTAAAATGAGTTTCCAGATAACTGAGAGTTAATGGTCTGTTTACTCAATGCAGGCAGGATAGAGGAAAACCAAAAGAAGGCCTCTAGAGGCACTGTTGGGTTTCGTAAAGCGATTGAAACTTGCAGATTTACACAAGGGATTCTGCAGGTTCAGTGTTTGGAAAGTAGATTTCTCAGCATGTTCTGGCATGATAAGGGTTTTAAGGTAGATGGAGATCATGTGAACATAATTAAACCCTTTTCAGATAATGGTATAATAATACCATGTTCTCTAAGGATAGGCAGAACTGCGCACAGAGTACATTTCATCCATTTGTACCTATGTGTTCTATTCTATTCCAGGGTTTCATTGGGCTTCATTTTCATGCATATTGTTCCCAAGACCTCACTTCATTGTTCTAATGTCACCAGTCTTTAAATAATGATCTACGGCATGGAGTAGAAAAGGATACGAGAGTCAAGGGAATGGAAGGGGCTAGAGCAAAATAAATGAAGGGACGATTCGCAAACAATACTTTTATCTGCACATTTTGTTATAATTTTTTCAACAAATTGTGTAATGTATAAGTGCCTGTGTGTCTCTTAAGGAACACTGAGAATGGGAATTTTAATACTGATGACACCAAAATAATATTCAAAAAAAACTAACTTTGCTTTGATTCAGAATGCTTCCCCCCAGTGTCATTCATTATGTTTATTAATCCTCTTCTCATTTTCTCTCATTTAATTTGCCCTTTTTTTGCCTGAAAAAAGAGATTTTGCCAACTATTTTTCCACACATTTCAGCTTACTTAAGCCATGAATAGTTAGTTGTCTGTTTAAAATTTTTCTATAATATCTACCAAACTAATTAGTGTATGTTCTTATGTTCCTTAATTGAAAACATAAGCAACAGAGCAAGAAGTACTTCAAATTGATTTAAAACTGAGAGATATTTGTTCTTTTCTGAAGCAAGGGGCTTTTAAAAAAAAAAAAAAGATACAACCTGTTAGTTCTTTCACTGACCTACACAGAAAGATCAAGAATGAAGCAGAGAGAAGCCTAGTCAGGAAGAGAGAAAGATTTCATTATTTACATTATAAAATGATAAAACATAAGTTATATTTGCTTATAATCATATGGGTTCTGTGATCCTAGACAAAAATAAAAATATGAGACATCTGGGAAATGACTATGTTGTATCATCTTTGTATCCCTCTCCACAAATTTCATTCTTAAATTCACATCAAGACAATTGACATATAACGAACCAAACCAAAACCATTGCCGTCAAGTTGATTCTAGTTCATAGCGACCCTATAGGACAGAGTAGAACTGCCCCATAGGGTTTCCAAGGCATAAATCTTTACAGAAGCAGACTGCCACATCTTTCTGCTGTGGGAAGTCTGGTAAGTTTGAACCACCGACCTTTCATTTAGTGGTTAAAGTGCTTGACTTTAGTCATTGAGTCACCAGGGCTCCTTGACAAGAGTTCAATATGTATTTGCTGAAAAAATAAATAAATAAATTCAGTATAAAAACAAACAAACAAAAGACAACTAACTTAAAAATTTTTAGACCCAAAAAAAAGAGCCTAATCTAGGAATTATAGTTTAAGAAATAAGCAGAAATGCATACACCTCTGTGGATCATATAATCACTTAAGTATAAGTTTTGAGAGTCTTCATTTATGAAAAGAAAAAGTGCCAACCACTAGGGGTAGGCCTGATATAACAGGAAAAAACAAACACCAGAAAGATAAGAAACCTCAGCTCTGCCTTACCCATTTAACCATAAACCACATGTACAGGTGAAACTCAATTTCCTTATTAAAATGAAGATTAGACTATATAACTACCAACTTTTCCTTTTAGACCTAACATCCAGTGATTCTCAAAGTAAACAAACACACTGCACATTCCTCAACAGAGATATATAGTCTCAGAAAGGGCAATAGAACACTCAGCTTCGCTCCCACCGGCGGGTTTACAGACCCAAAGTGTAATCAAGTAGGTCTTCTGATCTACACATCAGTATATCGAGAATCCAGTACTGCCAGCTCTTGTGCGACACACACACAGACACACACACACAATCTCTTTGACTTCTTGCCCCTGCAATCTTCCAGCTTTCTAAGTAGAGGCCATTGAACTACCACTTGTAAATAATATATTTTTACACAAGTCAGTATCTAAGATTGGGTCAAATAAAGGATGATAGACAGATGCCTTCTATCTCTCTCTTCTTCTGAAAGCATTTTTTGTTCGTTTATTTTATGCTAGAGAAAAAAAATTTAAATACTTGGCAGTATTGAGAAATTAGAAAGCGATCAATCAATGGAGTAGAAATGTTGAGAAATATTTGAAAAACTGAAAACAGATGTGATTAAATTGAAGTAGGAAGAAACAGTCTAAAACACACAATATAGAGGATCTTTATGAAATGTGGGAGTGATTTTCTGAGTGCTCAATAGTCAGAGGGAATGATACAAGGTACTTATTTGAAAAACTAAATTTAGAACAGTCAGCCTGGAGGCCTTTTACTCCCATTTTTTTGCTCTGAAGTCCTTTTCCATCCAGCGCTAGGCGTTGTTTTTAGACTGAGGCTTTGAGTGGGAAGATGAGACAAAGAGGGAGGGAGAGTACCTTTCATGGTGGTGACCTGTAAGAGGAATGAACTTCCCCATTATCCAGAGGACAATCATTTAAGTTTCCTAGGGCTGCAGGAACAAAGTACCACAAAATGGGTGGCTTTAAACAATAGAAAGTTATTGTTTCACACTTTTGGAGGCTAGAAATCCAAATCAATATTTTGGATGGACTGAAGTCTCTAGAGGCAGATTCTTTATTGTCTCTCCCTGCTTCTGGTAGTCACAGGTGGTCCTTGGCTTGTAGATGCGTTTTCATGTGGCCGTGTTTCCTCTGTCTTCCCTCTGTGTCTATACTCCTTTTATAAGAGCACCATTCATATTGGATTAAGAACCCCCTACTCAAATATGACCTATGACCTTACGTTAATTTAATAACATCTTCAAGAGCCCTACTTCCAAACACGATTACATTCACAGGTAGCAGGAGGGAACATAATTCAATCCAAAGCAACAATATATTGGCAAACTTCCACGTACATCTCACCTCCCAAATTTATGGGTATAATAAATACAAACGTCATCTCAAGCATTTTAAGAAAACCAAAACAATGAATGAGAGATGTAAAAATATAATTATCAGTATATTAAATATCCCAAGTAGCCTACTATAACATAAAAAGGAGAATGTTTTAAAAGAAATGTAATACACGTGCTCAAAGAAATATGAATGGATATGTGTTAGAGGAAAAAAAACGAAAAACTTGTGATGTCATTGGAAATAAAAACATGATCAAACTAAAAACTTCAGTAGAGGATTTGAATAGAATAATGATAAGAGTTGAACAATGAATTAGCCAGCTGAAGGTCTAGTCAAGGAAACTTCTCTGAAAACTGTTCAAAGAGCTAAAAATAGCTACTGTGGCAGAATATTTATTTAAATGACATATCTATCCCATTGCCGTCCAGTCAATTCTGACTCATAGTGACTGTGTTGTTGCTGTTGTTGTTGTTAGGTGCCCTCCAGTCGGTTACGACTCACAACGAGAGACCCTATGTACAACAGAATGAAACACTGCCCAGTCCTGCACCATCCTCACAATTGTTGTTATGCTTGAGTGCATGGTTGCAGCCATTATGTCAATCCATCTCATTGACAGTCTTCCTCTTTTTCGCTGACCTTCTACTCTACCAAGCATGATGTCCTTTTCCAGGGACTGGTCCCTTCTGATAACATGTCCAAAGAATGTGAGACAAAATCTCGTCATCCTCACTTCTAATGAGCATTCTGGCTGTACTTCTTCTAAGGCAGATTTGTTCGTTCTCCAGGCAGTCCATGTATATTCAATATTCTTCGTCAACACCATAATTCAAAGGCATCAATTCTTCTGCGGTCTTCTTTATTGACTATCTAGCTTTCACATGCATATGAGGCGATTAGGACAGAGTAGAATTGTCCCATAGGGTTTCCAAGGCTATTATGTTTACGGAAGCAGACTGTCACATCTTTCTCCTGCAGAGCTGCTGGTGGGTTTGAACTGTCAATATTTAACCACTGCATCACCAGAGTTCCAACATGGAAGATAAATCCTGAAGTGTTCACATCTAATCTAACATCCAATCAGAGTTTCTGACAGAAAAAATAGGCAGACTTTGTTAGGAAAAATGCAAGAATAGCAACAATATAAGAAGCAGAGCTAAGGTAGAGACAAATGCAAACAAATGAAAGTCATAATTAATGTTAATGGCATAAATTTTTCTATTTAAAAACATACATTCATATTGAACCAAAAAAATCTAGCTATATACTGATAAACATAAAAAGCCCGTTGCTGGAATTGAGAACCCAGATGTAAATCCATCCACCTACGGTCACCTGATTTTCGATAAGGGCCCAAAGTCCATCAAATGGGGAAAAGACAGTCTTTTTA
>NW_004443948.1:2267708-2269821 GCF_000243295.1 Trichechus manatus latirostris | reverse complement strand
GTAGAACTGCCCCAAAGGGTTTCCAAGGCTGTAATATTTAAAGAAGTAGACTGCCACATCTGTCTCTTGCAGAGCGGCTGGTGCGTTCAAACCGCTGACCTTTAAATTAGCAGCCATGCACTTAACCATTGCACCACCAAAGCTCCTTATACACTGATAGCCCTACCGAAAACAAAATAATAAAGTAAGGTTGAAAACAGAGTTAAAATTATGTGGGGATGGGGAATTCTAACAAAATTATACAAGTATAGCAATTTATTCTCATATACTAGAGATTTTAGTCCAGAAGACCTCAGATAGAAAAACAAGGTGTATTTCATTTTGATAAGAATAACAGTCTACAAAAATACCTATCATTCATAAATCTAAATAGATTTATCATAATAAATTTAAATACATGCATAAAAATTAATGGAACTTAAAAGAGCAATTGGATTTTTTGTAATCACAGGACGAGAGGTGTGCATGTTTTATAAAATATAAATGTGTAATTAAAATAAACACAGTTAAATATCACAATTGATACATGTGATCTTTACAGCCAACAGCTACAAAAAATACATCATTTTTTAAAAAACACATGAAATAATTGAAATCTTATACAGCAACTTTGGTTAAAATGAAAAATCAATAAATTAAAAAGTACCTATACTTTTAAAGATTATATTACCTGATGAAAAGGTAATACATCTATGAAAATTAACATCAGAAGCAGAGTCATTGGACTTCTCAGTGTTAAACCTTCATACAAGAAAATAATGGAGTAATATTTTAAAAATTGTGAGGGGGAACAAAACCTTCATACCTCAGTATTTATATTCTTCATTCAAATGTGAAGGTAAAGTAAGTAAAATCCTCAAGCATGCAAGGTCTCAGAAGTTTTAGCATATAAATATCTTCTTGCAAATCACTATTACAGGAAATATGTGTTAAAAAATTTAAAAAATACTAAAACATATATAAAGTAAGAGTGAGTAAATTACATTTATTTAATAAAGCAATTGTAGCTATACACCCACAGACATCCACTGACAATATTTTTTGTCTATGAATAATATGAGAAACCTGACATAACAAATATTAGTATTTAAAAGAATCATTTGATTTAGGATTTCTGGTCCAGACAAGGTGGTATAGATTCATTTTTCCAGCTTCTCCCTGCTAAGCACATCTATTAATCCTGGAAATTGAACAGGAGACAATCAAAGGAGAGCTCTGAAAAGTGATAAGAAGAAGGTGAGTGTGTTTGGGACACCAAGACTGGAGGCACAGCATAGAGAACTGGTTGGTGTCTTGCTTCTCCTACCCCACAGAAGAACGGGAGCCAGATCCTAGCAAAGGAGCCCTGGTGGCACAGTGGTTAAACAGCTATGGCTGCTAACCAAAAAAGATAGGCAGTTCAAATCCACCAGCTGCTCCTTGGAACCCCTATGGGGCAGTTCTAGTCTGTCCTATACGGTCACTATGAGTCAGAATCAACTCCACAGCAAATGAGTTTGGCTTTTTTTTTTTTTTTTTTTAATTGAGCGAAAGAAGGCAGCCCAAGTAGACTCTTTCTTCCACAGAGAGAACAGGAGTTCCACTAGTAACATCAGATGAGCCCTACTCCGCTGGCAAGGAAGAGGAAATACTCAGAAGGTTAAACTGCTATGGAAAACACAGAAGACCAAGATCTACATGTTAATACTAAACACGGTGACTGTCTCCTAAAAGAAAAGATTTAAACAGAACCTAGAGTCTCTTAACAGAATCAAGAATATCACAATATAATTGAAAAAGACAATAATCAACTGAAGTCAACAATGAGATGAATCTGAAGTTAGAATTATCTGACAAAGAGTTTAAAGCAGTCTTCACAAACAATGCTTCAGTAACAATTACAAATTTTCTTGACACAAATGAAAAAAATATCAGGAAGAAGTATGTTATATAAAAAGAAGCAAACCGATTCCTGATAAAAACTCTCAATAAAATAGGTATAGAAGGGAAATTTCTCAACATAATAAAGGGCGTCTATGCAAAACCAACAGCCAACATCATTCTTAACAGAGAGAGGATGAAAACATTCCCCTTGAAAACAGGAACAAGACAAGGATGCCCTTTATCACCACTC
>NW_004443948.1:2236000-2264994 GCF_000243295.1 Trichechus manatus latirostris | reverse complement strand
AAAAAAGAGGTTGAGAAGTTCGAGGGTTAATATGTTGTGGGGTTGTTAACCAATGTCAGAAAACAACACGTGCACTTCTATTTCATGAGAAACTATTTGTTCTGTAAGCCTTCACCTGATGTACAATAAAAAAAAAAAAGAAGCAAACGGAAATTATAGAACAAAAAATGCAATATCAAATATAAATAAAAATCACTGGTTGGGCTTGGTAGCAGAGTGGAGATGAGAAAGGATAGAGCAGTGAACTTGAGGATGTAATAATATAACTCACCCAATCTGAAAAATAGATAATATGCTAGGGGAGAAAAAATAAAAAGAGTCTCAGTCACCTGTGAGACAATTACAAAATATCCTACATTTGTAATATCAGGGTTCCAAATGGAAAGAAGAAAGACAATGGGACTGAAAGCATTTAAAGAAATAATACTTAAAACTTTCCAAATTTGGTGAAAGATACAAATCTACAGAAGCGGAAGAAGCAGTGAGTCTCAAACAGAATAAATCCTAAGAAATTCACACCAAGACACATGATAATCAAACTTCTGAAAACTAACCAACTTTAAAAATCTTGAAAGCAGCACAAGAGAAACAATGCATTATCTATTGAAGAACACCAGTCTGAATGACAGTGGGTTTTTCATCTGAAACTATGAAGGCCAGAGGGAATTGGCACAATATTTTTTTCGTGCTGAAAGAACAGAACTGTCAAATTCTATGAGATGAAACTATTCTTCAGGAATAAAAGAGAAATACAAATATTCTCAGACAAAGAAAAACTAAAAAAAAAGCATTGCTAGCTCAAGAGTCCTTAAAGAATGACTTAAAAATTCTTCACACAGAAATGAAATAATAAAAGAAGAAATCTTAGAGCATCAGGAAGGAAGGAGAAACAAAATAAACAGCAGAAATATGGGTACATACAGTAGACTATCCTTTTCTTTATGAGTTTCACAATTCATATATGATGGTTGAAATAAAAAATTTAACACCATTTGGTACTAAGACAATGATATTTACAAGTGGGAAGAGTAAAGGAACCTAAATTGAAGTAAGTTTTCTATATTTAATTTGAAATATTAAAATGTTGATACCAATAGACTATAAGTCACATATGTATGCTATGACAGCCAGAACAACCACTAAGAAAACTATTCAAAGAGACGTACACAATACACTATAAATAAATCAAGGTAGAATTAAAAAAAAAAAAAATCAAGTAACCCAGAGGAAGGCAAAACATGAAAAACATGAATTAAAACAAAGGAAATTAATAGAAAACAAACAATAAATCGGCAGATTAACCCCAAGCATATCAATAATTGTCTTAAATATAAAAGGTTTCAATTCACTAATTAAGAAGCAGATATTGGCAGAATGAATAAAATAACTTGACCCAACTATATGCCATTCACAAAAGGTTCACTTCTAATTCAATGACATAAGTAGGTTGAAAATAAAAAGATGGAAAAAATATATACCATGCAAAATAGTTATAAAAAAGGCAACAGTGGCTATGTTAATACCAGAGTAAGTAGACATCAGAGAAATAAAATTATTAGGGATAAAAAGGGACATCCCATAATGATAAAAGATCAATCTGCGTGGAACATATGACAATCCTAAATGTGTACACAACAAACGATATAGTTTCAAAATACCTGAAGAAACAAAACAAACAAACAAAAAACTGACAAATCCAAAATAACACATTGGAACTTCAACACCCCCCTCTCATGACAGAACTGTTGTTGTTGTTAGCTGCCATTAAGTCAGCCCCCAGCCCATGGTGGCCCCGTGTGTTACAGAGTAGAACTGCTTCATAGTGTTTTCTTGGCTGTAATGTTTACGGAACAAAAGCAGTTCTCCAAGAGTTTCTTCCACGGAGCTGCTATGTGGGTTCGAACCGCCAACCTATAGGATAGCAGCAGATAGCAAACTGCTTGTGCCACCCAGCCTCCTATGAAAGAACTACTAAGCAGAAAATTGGCAGTGATATAAAAGATCTGAACAATACAATCAACCAGCAGGATCTAAATGGCATATATTGAACATATAATGAACATATATTGAACATTTTTTTCCAAGTGCTCACGGAACAATCACCAAAACAGACCATATCTTGGACTATCAAATGAAGCTCAATTTAAAAGAATTGAAATGATACAGAGTATGTTCTCTAAAAATAATGACGTCAAACCATAACACCTTCAACTGATTTTTGGTGAAACTGCAAAAGCAATTCAATATAAGGAGGATGTCCTTTTAAACAAATGGTACTGGATTAATTGGACATCAGAGGTGCCTCAACCTAAACTTCAAATCATGTACAAAAATGAACTCAAAACTGATCATTGACTTAATGTAAATAAAAACTATAAAACTTCTAGAAAAAAAATGGAAGAAAATCTCAGTATCTATGATTAGACAATGACTTCTTAGACATGACAACAAAAGCCAATCCCAAAACAGGAAATGTAGATAAATTGGACCTCATCAAAACTGAAAACTTTGTTCTACAAAAGACAATGAAAAGACAAGTTACAGACTGGGAGAAAATATTGCAAACCACGTATCCACCAAAGGGCTAAAACCTAATATAAAAAAAAAAAAAACTCTCAAAATTCAACAAAAAAACTGAAACAATCCAGTTGGAAAATGAGCAAAAGACATGAACAGATATTTCACCAAAGATTATATGATGCGAAATAAATACATGAAAAGATGTTCAACATCATTAGCCATCATGAACATACAACTTAAAACCCCAATGAGCTATCACTATGTACCAGCAGAATGGTTAAAAGTTTAACAACTGACAATATCAAATGCTAGTGAGGATGTGGAGAAACCAATTTGGAGAAACTAGATCATTTATACACTGCTTCTGGGAAAATGGTATAGCCACTATGAAAACAATTTGGCAGTTTGTTATGAAACTAAACATGTAATAACCATATAAAGTAAGGTTGCAGCCTTGGTCATTTATCCCAGAGAAATCAAAACTTACGTTCACACGAAAACCTGTTCATAGCAGGTTTATTTGTAATAGCCAAAAAGTGAAATCATCCCAAATGGCCTTCAACATGAGATTGGTTAAACAAGCTGTGGTACCTCCATACCACGAAATACTGCTCAGCAATAAAAAGGAATGAACTATTGATACACACAAGAACCTGGAGAAATCTCCAGGGGATCATTCTGAGTGAAAAAAATCCAATTCCAAAAGGCTACATACTGTATGATTCCTTTTATATAACATTCAGACAAAATTTTAGGAATGGAGGACAGGTTACTGCTTATCAGGGGTTATGTTAGGAGGTGGAAAATTGGGAGGGAAGTGGATATGTTTATAGGAGAGCAACATGAGTGATCCTCATGGTTTTGGAACTGTTCAGTTCTTGTCTGCAGTGGTGGATACACAAACCTATACAGGTGATACAACTATATAGAACATAGCACTCACACACATACACACAAATAAGTACAAGTAAAATTAGGGAAATCTGAGTAAGATTGGTAGATTGTAACAATGTCAATAACCTGATTGTGATGTTATAAGATATTTTGTAAAATATTACCACAAATTATACAAGGAACCTCTCAATATTATTTCTTATAACTGCATATGAATCTTCAATCACCTCAACAAAATTTTCAATTAAAAAATAGAATCACTGAGTTTTTCTTTTGAGAATACCCTGAAGGAAACAACGACCAAAGCAGAAAGATAATTCAGGCTTCGAAGGGAGTGGAGAAGGGACATTTAAATAAAAATCCAAATATAAAACATGTAAATTTAAAAAGTCATGGATTTGACATCAAATTGAGATATTTCAGGTTCATTGAAAGGCACCAATAAAAAATTAACTAATAAATGACCAATTGAAAATATATTATCAAAATTTAAAAATTATAAAGGAATATTATCTAGGCTACATAAGAAATTGTTGCTGGGAAACAAATAAAATAATGTAAACCCAGTTAAAAAACGATAAAGACTTTGCTTAGTCAGTTCTACAGAAAAAAATTCAAATGGCTAACCAATAAATGAAGAGACATGTTTATTAGTAATCACAGAAAAACAGATTAAAACAATGACAGATAGTTTCCATCTACCAGATTGTCAAAATAGTAAAATTTAGATAAAAGTATTATTAACAAGAAAGTGGGAAAACAAAAATCTTTAATAATTGATATTTCAGTAGAAACAGTCATGGCCCTCTGGAGAAAAATTTGGAAGTACTTAGCAAATTAGTTATGTCTATATACTATGACACAGCAATTCGGTGCCTGTGGATATATCCCTAAGAAGCTCATATGCCAGCCCACAAGGGGATATGTACAAGGCTATTCATCACAGCGCTTGTGGAAGCACAGCACTCAAGGCCGCTAGGTGGCTAATGGGCAAGTAAAATGTGGTGGCTGCTTAATCTTCTGTGCAATACAGCAGTTAGAAGCAGTCAACTAGGCATACATATAGCAACAATGATAGATCTTAAAACCAATGCATAATAAAAAAGTAGGAAACGGATATGTTCTGTTCCGCACTATTTTTATATAGATTAAACCAACTACATATAAAAGCAACAACACATGCTTTTGGTAGATATTTATAAATTCAAAGACATACATTAATGTATATTTATTGGAGGAGGCTGTAGGTGGAAGCCAAATGGGAGTGAGGATGGAGAATAATGAAAAAATAATAGTGAATTAAAATGTAAGAAGAGAATGGCCTTCCATGGATCTATGAAGGTCATACCCTATGGACCAAGGAGTTTGACTAACTCAACTCTCAGAATCTGAGATCGTCTCAAAAAAAGTTAATAAGAAATGAGAACTGAAGGATATATAATTATTCACCTATCAGAGTGGAAAGGGTTAAGGAAAAAGATAACACTGAGACTCAAGAGTGTGCGAGGAAATGATGACTTTCACGTAGCGGTGGTTGGTATATGGATTGATGTAACCTTTTTGAACAGGGGGTTTGTGTTATCTTGCAATATTTAAAATACACATTTTTGAGAATTATTTGTTACCACAGCAAAAGCTGACTAACGAACCATTCAACTTTTCTAGGTACCTATCCTGAACAAACAGCCCTGGTGGCACAGTGGTTAAGAGCTACTGGCTGCTAACCAAAAGGTTGGTAGTTTGAATCCATCAACTGCTCCTTGGAAACCCGATGGGGCAGTTCTACTCTGTCCTACAGGGTTGCTATGAGTTGGAATCTACTCAGCAGCAATGGGTTTTTGGTTTTTATCCTGAACAAAGGTATTGGACAGGGATATTTATTATAGCTTGTTTGTAAAGGAGAAAAATTAGATATAAGCAAATGTTTATTAATTGGTATGTTAAGTAAAAAGTAAAAAGAGTAAAGCTGATCCATGGTTAGTAATATATGTAGATCTCTAAGACATATTGTTAATTGCAAAATAAGCTAATCACCAAATCATACATATAGTTTTATTTATATTATGTTAAAACTACTAATATAAGTCTAAATTATTTTTGTTTATATGTATGTAAACACATAATAGTAGTATGGATGAATATTCATCAACTTGATAACAGTAGTTATATATAAGAGGTCAAAAATAATTTAATTATAAACTTCCAGTGTGTTTTATTTTATATTGCATGAATGTATTGATGTAGATATTTGTATAACTAAAAAAAAATCATCTCCCTCTCTCTCTATCCATCTAAAATTGTCCCTGGGTGGTACAAATGATTTACACTTGTCTACCAACCTAAAGGTTGCTGGTTGGAATCTTACCAGTGTCACCGGGAAAGAAAGGCCTGTTGATCTGTTTCCATAAGATTATAGTCAAGAAAACCCCATGGAGCACAGTTATACTCTGACACACACGGGGTCACCGTGAGTTGGAATCAATTCCATGGCAAGAGGTTTTTATCTATCTATCTGTCTACCTACTTACCTACTTTCTCATCTATTTATCTATTTATCTCTTACAGATAATGTCAGATATTATGTCTTAAATATTGTTCTGCATATTCTTGGAAAAAGGTGTTCTTCAATTCAATAAGTTTAGAGATTGGAGTAAAGTAATTTTCTTTCTTAGAGAGTCAAGAAACACATTAACACATTACAGTTTGGGAGATGCTAGGCAGTCAAACAATATTTTGAAATTTGTCTAGTCATGTTTCCCAAACTAAAGGACTATGACATGTGTTTTTTCTAACATACACCTAATTAGCAACTTTCCTGTGGGAAATAATGCATTCTAAGAAAACAGTATAGAAATACTGAAATAGAAATAGAAAGAAAAAATAAAGAATGCAAAGAAGAAAAATACAACAAATGAAAGAGAGCTGTGTTACATTACATAGTCATTTCATGAAAAGAGGGAATGAGTTCTGTATAAACAAAGTTTTTCTTAGCACTGAATTCTGAAAGAAATGTCAGATTTGTTGAATTATGTAGATGTCACTGAGTTACGTAGTTGACACTGGAGTCTTCAACGGTGTGACATTTATTCACTGTAGGTGTATAGCTAATTGCAACTTAGTAAAGGTGTTTTAATCTACACAAAAAAGACTGATGGTCTTTTTAGCTTCCTGTGATCAAATTATGAATGAATAAAATTTCAAATGTCTACAGGAATAAACAAACATCATGCTTCTAATACTATATGCACCATTATTACCTGAGCATGACATTCTTTTTCACCATTCATTTATTAACCCAGAAGGAGCATTTTTTTCATCAAGTACTCTGTATCAGACACTGTGCTGAGATTCAGATCTGGTGCCTGACATTGTGTTGCTCCTAGTCTATGAGTCTGGATGGAAGTACTATCACTGTTGTGTGCTGTTGTGTTGATTCTCACTTATGGTGACACTACAGGACAGAGTAGAACTGCTCCATAGGGTTTTGTAGGCTGTAATATTTACAGGAACAGATGGCTAGTTCTTTTCTCCTGCAGAGAGACTGGTGGATTCGAACCGTCAATCTCTCTGTTAGCAGCCAAGTGCTTTAACCACTGCACCACCAGGGCTACTTTAACGTAAGTACTAGTCACCAGAAATAAACCAGGAGATTCCAAAGAGACTAAAATAGCCTCAATCACTCTCAAAATTGGTAAATTTTGAAAGCTTTTTTTCTAAAGTTACTATTAAACATAGCATGGTTAACTTAAATGACTAAATTCTTTCACCTTAAAAGACCAAAAAAACAAAAAAAGGAGTGAAATTATATTTCAGACCTAAACAAAATTTTCTATTGCCTAAGATATTTCCTACTGATATCCTTACCTCTTAAAATGTAGAATTTAGCAAAGTCAAATAGATCATCATAGTATTGATATTTGTAAGCATTAACATTGTTACAGTTTACTATGGGCTACATACTGTATTAATCTCTTTATATGAACCTTCACATCACTGAGAGCAAGGTACTGTTTTTAACCCCACTTTACAGTGAAGGAAAGGGATATTCTGAGAGATTAAATATTATTAGCTAATCATGGAAACAATGAAGTGTGGTACACTCACACATTTAGCTCAATATTTACACTTAAGTCAGTCTTTTCAAATAATAATACAGTGTTATAAAAACACTATGATGGCATACTGAGAAATAATACCCGCAAAGTATAACATCAACAATATAGCAATTGTTGATGTTAGCTCTTTCTGTTTGTGATCAATGAGGTCATGTGGGATGAGACTGTATGTGGGAGGAAGGTGTGGGAGTGAAAGAAGCTATCTTGACTATTGATGCTGTCTTGACATTACCCAAATGTTGTTTTGGCCGTTCCTGTGGTCCTGTAGCACAACTTTCTTCTGGCTTGATAGAATGAAGCCTTGCTCTTGCCCTCTTCCCCTGGAGTCTGCTTTACCTTTTCTCCTCATTCCTTCTGAAGATAGTAATACATCCTGTGAGGTCATGCCCAATTTAAACTCTAATTTTAGACCTTGGAGTTCACAGTGTCTCAAACGTGGTATTCACTATTTTTCTATAACTGGTAACTTTCCCATAGACTCCTGGGGATTGACTCTATCCTGTCATCTGGCATTGCTCTAGGTAAACTATTTTTCCCCTAACCACTGTTGTGGATTGAATTATGTCCCACCAAAATATGGGATGTAAATCCGAAACTCTATGCCGGTGATTATAATCCTATTTGGGAAAGAGTTGTCTTTGTTATGTTAATGAGGCAGGATTAGTGTAGGCTGTATCTTGAGTCAATGTCTTTTGAGATATGAAAGGGATTAAACAAGCCAGCAGAGCAGGGATGGGGGAAGAAAGATGCCAAGCTACATGAAGATTGCCCAAGAGCAGAACCTCACAAGACAGAAGGACCTTCCTCCAGAGCTGACAAAGAGAGAGAAAGCCTCCCCGTAGAGCCGGCACCCTGAATTCAGACTTCTAGCCTCCTAAACTGTGAGAAAATAAATTGCTGTTTGTTAAAGACGCCTATTTTTGGTATTTCTGTTATAGCAGCACTAGATAACGAAGACAGAGTTTGGTACTGAGAGTGAGGTTTATTAGGGAAGTAACAGGTTACAATTCAGGAGAGGATACAGTTGGAAGTAATTGGATACAACTCAGGAGACAAGATACAACTCATCAATCAGGACAGCTTCCAACCAAGATAGCTGTCAGTTTGTTCTCGGCAGTGCCAGGAGGCATGCCTTGCTCTCAGCCTCTGTCCTGCTCAGGCAGGTGTTACAGGCCTATTGTTCCACTAAGAAGTGCACAGAGGCACCCCACTCCTCTGGGAAGCCTCCTGCTTGATGGCACTCAGCTCTCTCACTCCATGGGTGAGCCCACGGCAGCTGTCTGTTGGTCCTATGTCACTGCCGTCTCAATGTATGTCTTCAGTTTTATAGCTCTCTCTGTCTCCTGGGTCGAGAAGACTAACCAATCGCTTTGCAAGATTGTGGCCTACCTAGCAAATAATCTTAGCATAACTACAAACCCAGGACCAGAAAGGCCATATATAGAGAAATCCATTGCCCTATAACATTTTTTACATGTACAGTTCATTGACAAGGATTACATTCTTCATATTGTGTCACCATTCTCCTTATCTCTGCCCATATTGTTTCATCACCTTTAACGTAGACTCTCTGCCTCTTAAATTTTTCCTCTGTGGTTTAGAGTTAGTGTTGTCATTTTATTCTCATATACATAATTCTTTAATAGGGTACAATGATCAAGACATGCATTATTTATTGAGCTAAATCGTTAAAAGATGACTTCATGAGATCGTTTTGGTTTAGGCTGGATTCTCTAGGGGAGCAAAACTAGTGAAGTCTATACATATAAATATATACACAGAGAGAGATTTATTTCAAGGAAATGGCTCACGCAGTTGCAGAGGCTGGTAAGTCCCAAATCTGTGGGTCAGACATCAGCCTGGAGGCTTCTCTTGTCTCAAGTGGTTGCAGAAGCTGATGAACCCAAAATCGGCAGGTCAAAAGACAGGCTGCTGGCTCACAGGGCTGTGGGAGCTGGAGAATCCCAAAATCTGCAGGTCATACAACAAGCTGCTGGCTCAGGTCCCAAGAACTGGAGGTCAGAGGATTAAGAGTTGGATGCAGGATTGAGAGAGGGTGAGCTTTGCCAGGACATCTATATATATTGGATGCAGATCACACCCCTAAGGAAACTCCCCTTTTCTTTTTCTGCTCACACCAGATCACAAAATGGAGGATGATTACATAATATCTGCCAAACCACTGAGAATCATGGTCTAGCCAATTTGGCACGTAACCTTAACCATCACAGTCCACACTTTGTCAACTTGACACCTGTACACATCTCCTTAAACCACACATAATCTCTAAATAAAGACAATTATAAAGTCATACTTGCACCTAACATGATACAACTAACATGTATACAACCAAAAACACACTAGCTCCATTTATGTCTTATATTTTATAATACAAGCAGTCCCCAGGTTATGAACATCTGACTTACGGACAACTTGTACTTAAGAATGAACGGCCATAAAATATTTATATTAAAAATTTGAGTTATATAAAATGGTTCATCACAACAAACATACGCACTACTTTGTGACACTCATGAAAACATTGTGCTGTTTGGAAGTGTTTAAGTGTTTTATATGCATGGAAAGGTAAAATATATACTATATACTAAGAGAAACATTTGACTTTCTGAGGCTAAATAACAGCCATACATACTTGTTTCCTACTTACCTACAAATTCGACTTAAAGACAGACACAGGAAGAGATCTCATTAGTAAACCAGAGACTTCTTGTAAGTAATGGAATAAGGGAGGGAAGAAAACAAAGACATCTGCTCTCTCTCTCTCTATATATATATACATGTACGCGTGCGCGCACACACACGTATAACAAAACAAGGACAAAATACTAAAAAAGTACAGTCCTTGCTTCAGCAACTGGTCATGTGGTTGTAGCTAGTATTCAGAACTCCTTCTTACACCACCCATTCCATATTCCTTTTGCCCTCAGCAAGCACCTCAGGCGGTTGTGGTTCTTTGCCTGGTAAACTACATGAAACAGGCCAAAGGAGATACATCTGTTGTTCTTGAAGAAAACAAAAGGAGCAGCTCAGAAATCAACAGACCTGTTGGAAGGAGCACGGGAAGCAGGACCTTCTTAGTTTCAAAGGGTGTGGCCATGGTCTCCTGGATCTCAAAGGGTTGGGCTATAGCCTCCTAGGTTTCAAAGAGTCAGCTCTTCACCAACTCAGTTCTAGAGCGTGGGGCTGCTGTTAAGGTGTGCTAGGGGCTGGGGCTGCTGCCCCAAAATGAGGGGTTGGGGCTGCCATGTCTACAAGTCAGAAGAACAGGGTCTACTGTGGTGGAGTGGGTGGGGTTGCCCTCAGATGGACTAGGAGAATGGAGCAACCCAAAGCCAAGGGAGAAAAGTCGCGGTCTCAGTGGGACTGGAAGGCGGAGCTGAAGCCCAGGACTGAGGGACCTCCAGCCAGAATCTAGAAGATGTAGCCAACACCCAGAGTCTGGAAGGTGAAGCCATTGCCCAGACAGTCTCAGAGAATAGAGGATTATTTTCAAGCCTTGAGAGCTAATGTAATTTGTTCTGCTGGGTTTTGGACTTGCCTGTTGCCCATTATCCCTTCTTTCCCCCCAATTTCTCCCATTTGTAATGGAAATATCTACCTTGTGCCTGTTCCACCACTGTATTTTGGAAACAGATAACTAGTATTCTAGATTTCACAGGTTCAAAAATGAAGAGGAATTTTGCCCCAGGGTGAAATAACTAACACCTAAAGTCTCACCCCTATCTGATTTAGATGATTCAGAAGTTGAGATTTTTGGACTTGGAGTTGACTTAAGACTCTTAGGAGGATGTGATGGGGTGAATGTATTTTGCCTGTGGCAAGGGCATGAATTTTTAGGGTCAAAGGGTGGAATGTTATAGATTGAATTATGTCATCCCAAAATATGTCATAAATCCTAACCTGTATGCCTTAGGTTATAATCCTATTTGCGAATGGGTATCTTTGTTATGTTAATGTGGCAGGATTAGTTTAGGGTACATATTAAGTTGATCTCTTTAGAGATACAAAAGAGATTAAACAGGCAAGCAGAGCCTGTTTGTCTATGTTAAAGCTGCCCATTTGTGGTATTTCTGTTACAGCAGCACTGGATAACTGAGACATCTAAGGCAACAGGAAAATATTTGTTGACTCCTGACTTTGAAAGTAACTAAAGAGATGCAAATTAGAATTAAAAACAACACCACCAACAACAAAACCACCGTTGGCTATAAGAATTGTAAAGGTTTATTTTATATCTATATATCTATATCTATAGATATAGATATCCTCTGCCCACCCCACCCCACCCCCATGAACTGCTGTTAACCACAGAAAAACTGCATATATATATTAAGTGTTTTATTTTCAAATATCCATCT
This sequence comes from Trichechus manatus latirostris, assembly GCF_000243295.1. Taxonomy (NCBI): domain Eukaryota; kingdom Metazoa; phylum Chordata; class Mammalia; order Sirenia; family Trichechidae; genus Trichechus; species Trichechus manatus. The sequence continues at coordinate 2,253,086 of NW_004443948.1, read as the reverse complement.
GGTTCATTTTTTTAGTGTAGTTATTTTCCTCCTTGCTGCATTTGCTCTGTAACAATGCATGGATATTTACATCCATGAAGACTACTGCAGTGCTATAATAACTATACTAACTAAAAGATATTTTTTCAATAGAATAAAGCAATCCTAAGGATCGCATAAGAGCTCTATAATCAATATTGTACAATTTATGAATAGGACACACAAGTGAGAGAAAAATTCTTGTCTAAACAAGAACCTATTGTTCTCTCTATTGTAGGAAGACTTTCTACAATTAGGCAAAGGTGAAAATATTGTCCAAATTCTCTTGTCTATGTTTGGATCACTTGATTTTTTATGCCCAGTGCAATACTTGTTAGATAGCAGAAAGTCTAATCAATGTTATTAATCAAATTGCAACTCTACACGGTAAATATATAACTCTATGACTAGAAGTAAACAAAGCAAAATGTTCACATTTACACTGAGGATAGGCGGTTATGAATTATTTTTATTATTTCTATTTTACCTATTATTTCTCAGGTTTTCTACCAGAAGCTTACTATTTTTGTTTAAAAAGTAAAAGTAATTTTAGAAACAAAATGAACAAAATTCAATTTCTTCCCATTCTTTTCTGTGTTCCGATCTCCTACTTGCATTTCAAGACTCAATTCTAGTGTTGTTACCTTTGCGAAGTATTTATTGCCTGATTCTTCATCCCTTTTCTGACAAAATTGGGTCCTTCTTTCTCAGTAATTTTATAGATTCTCGCGCACAACCACAACGATAACATACATTTATGTAGGTCCGTAGGTGATACAAACTGTTTGTGCTCAACTGCTAACCTAAAGTTTGGTGGTTCCAAGCTATCCAGCAGTACCTCTGAGGAAAAGGCTTGATGATGATCTGCCTCCTTTAAGATTACAGCCAAGAAAACCCTGAGGAGTAGTTGTAATCTGTTAAGACACGGGCTCACCATGAGTCGGAATCCACCACCAACAACACCAATAGGCATTTATATGGTAAATAAACTTAACATATTTTATCCTAGCTGTTGGTTTATAAACCTGCTTCTTGCTCTCAGCCCCATTAATTCTGGGAACTTGTCTTATTAAAGATGAATTTCTCTGCCCCTTCTTCACGTGGCAATTTGCACATAGTAAGAGTACAGTAAAATCTTTTGTCAGAATATAATAAATCTTCAGCTGAGTAATGAACAGTATGAATACCACCGCATCAATGTCCAAGTCCATGTTCTCCAACCTTGAAATAATTTGGATTACTTTTCATTGTGTGAAAAACCATCAGTGGCAGGTCAAAAAACTATGATTATGCTTTATATGAACATATACCATGCACATAGGGATTTCCCAGAGTTGTAGTTCAGTCCTTTACACTTTGAGTCCTCAAAACCACGAAATAAAGTTTAGGTTTTTTAAACTTACAAAAGCATCATTGTATATAAATACCTTGCAAATCAGAGATTCTCAATGCCATTTATTTGAGTTTTTCCCATAGTCAACTTTTATATTCCAAACAATTCGATGCCAACCTCTAATAACTAGTTCTTCTGATAAAAGCATTGTAGATACAATGCCACTTTCTCATTTTATAAGGCATCTTTGAAAGTATTTTATCTCTTTTAGACCACTAAATGACTATTTGTAACAAGGCCATATTAAACCAATATCTCTTAATTCAAATTAGTGTGTTATTTGATACAACTACATTGTCCCAGCAGACCAAATAGGGTTTTCCCATTAAAACTTTCATTTAATCTATTACATAGATAATATATCATTGTACATGGAAATAGTATCCTGAGAGAATCTTGGATTACTAAATTTCTCAGTCAACTCTACATAAGTGTTGCAAAGCAGTTGTAAGATAATACTTGTAGTGGAAGTAAGTATTGCGTGATCACTTTTAAGCAGAAACAGGAAAAAATTAAATGTTCTGCATCTTGGTAAACTTTTGCAATGACTTTCACCCATGTCACCCATGTCACGACATCCTTTCTTTTTCTTTTAGTCTGGAATGAGGGATGTGGAGTTCACAATGTGGAAAAATAAATTAATGAGGAATTCTATTAACAAAACACATTTGAATGTGAGCCTAATTGAAAATTAAGTTTGACATATGTACACCATGATGTCCTAGACGAAATTGTGGGGAAAATCATCAGATCCTACTTCTATTCCTAGGCAATCACTTCTTCCTGGTGACTGCCATAACCTTTTTAGCCTGTTTGCCTTGGACCTCCACATCAACCACACACATTTTATTAACTGATCCTGGTTCCCTCAAGTACAGAATTATGCTCTTATTCTAATATCTTTACTCTTAGGAAACTCTGTATCTATTCCACATAGACCTCATTTCAGCTTGCTGCAAAAGGTTTGGCTGCAATTTTCTCTACCTCCTTTATACAAGCAACTTTGCCACCATCTTAAGCATCACAAAAGCTATATGCCCAAAGTAGAGGATATAATCAATGCTAGTTGGGTGTATGATGTCACCTCAAAATAAATTGTTAGTACACACTTTGTACCCCCTCAGGTTTGTTTTTCCCTGAAGTAGACAGACTCTTTCTTGCCTTCCACTTAGATGGAATACTATTTTTACTCTGGAGGGAGCCAAGTGATCCTTCATGATGACCCTAGAGCCTGGGGGGAAGATCAAAGATCATGTTATCCACATAGGTTTCTTGCACTATCAGAGACATTGTTAGAGTAAAAAAGGAGATGAGCTTTCACCTAATGGAGTTAAAAACAAAACAAAACACATAGCATTAAATCATCCTTCAGTCTGAGCCCTGGAGATTTTTCTTGTTTTCTTATCCTGGACTTCATAGCCAGGTGGTTTAGGTGGTCTCCACGAATCCTTCTGATGAGAAGATTACTAATTCTGCAGCCCCTATACTTGTACAGCATCTTCTCTGGCATTTTCATGAGAAGCTAGAAACTTCACTGAAGTTTCAATTAACTTCCACACCTTCTGGGAAGGTCCATTTCATAAGTTCTCCCAGATACCAGTGACTGATGGAGAAGATACTGAGCCATTTTTCAATGGATGGCAGGGCAGCTCCCCAATCAGATGACCTAGCAATGGACTGGCCCAGTAGGAGGGTCTTCAAGGTCTCCATCTGATACTGGCCTTGGGAAGCAAAGTCCTGTAGACTACTCAGGAAATGAGGGTGTTCTTCCCATTAGCAAGGACATCCTCAAGAGTGGGAAGCTCAAGATTTTCCAATTCTCAGTGTTACATGATTAATCAGGTGCTTCTTGTTTCCTTCCAATTTCCCAATAAATATGTAAAGAAAATTAGTGGAGCACCTTCACGGGAGCACGTACTACAGTGTTTCCAGCTGTACCAAGCCCAGCTGGATAAGGCCAAGGGGATAGTGAGAACTCGGGGATTGCGTATAATCAGCTGAGCCTCTGCCTATAAATTTCCCCCAAAACCTGCTGTATACTTATATTGTGTTTACATTTTCCCTGCTATGGTGCTTATTTATTAATAAATCTAGCAAGAGATGTTCAAGTTTACTATTTATCAGATAAAAAAGCAAACTGAATCAACAATGACAAAATTGGAAAACAGTAAGACCTGGCCAGTATATGAGAAAAGATGAATATTCACTTATTTCATGGGAAGTGTAAATTGTTAACACTCAATCTTATAGTATGGTTTGGACTTAGTTGGTATGTAGCCCATAACTCAGTTCTTACTCTCTTTGGTATATAACCCAAAGGAATAAGCATACTGTTCAAAAGAAAACATAAATTATGTTTTTTCTCAGCATCTTCATGGTACTGAAAAATTGGAGGTTACACTGATGTCCATCTCTAGGGTAATGGATAAATCCTATGTGGCATAAGCATAACACAAATAGATAAAATGAATTAATTAAGCCTGTGTGAAAAACATAGACTTCAAAAACATCAAACATGTTGAAGAAAAAAGAAACAAAATTAAATTTATAGAGTACTGCTGTTTAGTTAAATAAAAATAATACATGTTATGAAAAGGCATCTAACATTAAAGAATATGCAACTGGCGAAAAGATACACAATTTCATTACTAATCAGGGTAAAGAAAATTATTACCACACATGTAATAACACATTAAGCAGAATGGCTAAAACAAGACAAGACAGAAAATGCCAATTACTGCCAAGGATGTAGAATAACTGCAATTCTCACAAACGTCTCCTGAGAGTGAAAATTGGTATAATGATTTTAGAGAAATGTTTGATAGTATCTAATAAGCTGAACGTATGTATACTCCATGACTCAATAATTCCAGTTCTAGGTATATGCCCAATATAAACATATACGTGTTCACCAAAAGACATATATAACAATGTTCCTAGAAGTACTAAGGATAAAAGCCAAAACCTGGAAACTACCCAGATGTTCACGAATAGTCTAATGATATGCTAGACACTATCAGTGCCCTGACCATGTACCTGGGGCCTTTCCATTGTAGCACACACAAGACTGACTTCCAGTTGCTGGAGTCTGTATCTCATTGCCTGAGGCCTTTTTCTGGGGCTGAATCCCACTCTATTACAGGCAAGGCAGGCAGTAAGTGCCTGGAATTAACGCTCTCTGGATCAGCCCTGAATCAGTGACTATTCGAAATGTATTTATAAACTTCCCAGCTTCCTTGCACCTCTGCTGAGTTAACACTGAGGTATGAGTTCTACATTAGCTTCCAGAGTTCCGTGGGATTAAGTTCCAGTTACCTGCATTGCTAACTTGCTTGATGACACTTCTCTCTCTACTTCACTTCCTCAGTTCCCTACTAGAGTTTCCTGGCATCATTCCAGTCCTTATAATATCAGTGCTCCTAAATAAGTTATTTCTCATGGGAGCAATGGTAATTGTAGGGACTGTGGAGGAGACTGGTTTTTTTGAGTGGGTTTGATACACTTTAGGAAGGAAATGGTAGTCCCAAATCAGCCACCTATCAAGTAGAACGTGGTGAGAAAGCCAGAGGCCTCGGTGGTAGTACGTAAAGAACTCGCATCTCCTGCAGCCAGAGATCAGGTTGAAAATGAGGCCCAGATCCCAATTTTAAAAATAACATAGTTGCAACGAAGGCTAAATTTATAATCTTGGCAAATCTCCTATGTTAAATTCAGGCTCTTGAGAAAGAAGCAGTGGGGCACAGAGATCTGGTTTGGTAACTTCTAACTGGATGTGTTTGAAAATTTAGAATCCCCAAATCTCTCTAAACCCTCTGTGCCAGCAAAAATAAGCCACTCTTCTTAGCTAGAAGATAGCAATCTCTGCTTGCCTGGATACCATGCAGGAACTTCATCTGAGGTGATGCCTAGCAAGATGATCTTTCCCTCCTCAGATTAAATCTGCTTCCACATATTCTCATTGTTTTTGGACCAATAAAAAGGGTCATGTGTCAGCATGGCCAGTGGGGTAGTAGTGTCTTTGCTTTGGAAGGAAGGTGATCAATTATTCAGCAAGAGTTGATGCAAGACCCGGCTAATATGTTCTAGCAGGAATCAGGAGAATGTATCTGGGAATGAATTTTAAAAGTGTTTGGTGGTGAGGGTTCATAGAACATAAAGCTTGATAAAAAAAAAAAAGTTAAGTGATTTGGGGACACTCTCCTATATGTCAGGGTTTAATACCCTAACAAGGAGTCCTCAAGCTGTCTCAAGGAGCTTAAAAACAATAATAGCCTCTATGAGTATTGAGGAAGGGGTTAGAAAGTTCAGAGCAGTGGGCTTGTTAGAATGGATTTATTATGTGAGACCAGAGAACTCACCAGCTGATTGCTCCCTGGGTGGCTCAAGGGAAACTTCCTTCACTAAAGTGATAAGATTTTAGTAATGAGAGGGACATTTACAGAGAGATGAGAGTCTCTGTGAGGGCTGTCCTCTGCAGGCTTGGATTGATACTATGGAATGTTGCTATGAAACTAGGTTCCCTGGGGATGATGGAATGCTGGAATAGCAGAGACCAGGTGGCAACATGTAAATTTCTGCAGTGAGGTAGACGTAATAACTGTCATGGACAGCGAGTTCAGAGGAGAACCTGGAGGCCCTGACCTGAAGGGATCCAAAGCAATGGCTGATAGATAAAGTTGTTTCTAGGGGTGAGATCCATGGGCCACCAATGAGGGTATTGCTTCACTTTTATAACCAAAAACAGATCAAGAGGGGACAAGTAGAAGGCTGACATCAGCTACAAAAATGGAAAAAAGAAAAACCATTACTCTTTGCCAAGTTTCTAGATTTGAGCCAGTTTTCAGACCCAGAGACTATTGATTGGAGGAAAAAAAATCCCCTTGATAAAGGGATCTGCTCCATCACAGCAAGTATATTCAGTAGTGATTCTCCTACTCCTTCCCCAAAGGACCTATGGACATGCACCAGAAGATTTGTACACTGGAGAAATGGAAAAATTTTGATTTTTCAAGAATCATGTCCATTATGACTTGACCCTGATATTAGGGTTCCTTTGTTTGAGGTGGTTCTAATATGGAAGTAAAACTCAACGAAAAGTAATCTGTATTTATTGTTCCTAATTGCTCTCCTCCCATTCTACAGTAAATATACACAATCAAGCTTTCTACACCACTTCATTAAAATTATTCTTGTCAAAGTTACCACTGAATTCCACATGTTTTAATCCAATATCAATTCTCAAACTTTATCTGAATTTGATCTATTTGACATATTTGGTAAGTACTCCCTCCTTGAAACACATGTGTTCCTTGGTTTCCAGGACTGAATAATTTTCAGGTTTTTTTTTTTTTGTCTTGTCTTAAAGATAATTTTTCTTACTGTAAATTGCTGATCTCTCTTCATTCTCCTAACTGGAGAGCTCAGTCCTTGGGCTTCTACTTTGTCTAGAACTACTTTCCTTAGTGATCTCATACCATATTTAAACAACATCTATATGACAACAACTCCCATATTTACATCTTTAGGCAGATCTCTCACCCTGAACTCCAGATTCATATACCAATTATCTACTTGATCATGTAGTGATGTCAATGTTTCCACTTGGACATCTATTACTTTCTCAACCCACGCATGTCTAAAAGCAAACTACTGATCTTGCATCGCAAATCTGCTTTCCCTTGAGTTTTACTTAACAGGAATTCAATCCCTTTTGTTGCAAAGGGAAACACATTTTAGAATGATCCTTAACTTCTTTCTTTCACATGCAATATATCAGCAACTCCTGTGACTTTACCTTCAAATATATCTGAATCAGATTGTTTGTCCTCACCTTCACGATAGCCACGTACTCTAGCCCAAGACATTGTTATTTCTCACCAGGATTATTGCAAAAGCCTCCTAACTGGCTTCTTACCATCATCATTCTCTTTCTACTATCTCCGTTTAGCACAGCAACCAGCAGTGTCAGTCAGATCTTGGCACTGCTCTTCTCAAAATATTTAAGTGCTACCTAAACTTATTCAGAATAAAACTCAAAAAGCTTATAATGGACTCCAGAAAATGCCCTTCATTTTATGACCCACCCCCACCATTGCTTTTCTGATCTAAGTCTTATTACTCTCCTCCTTTCTTAGTCTACTTCATCCACAGAGGCTTTTTTGATGTTCCTCAAACACATCTACCATGATTCTACCCTGGTTCTCTTACTAGTTGTTTCCTTAGCCTGAAATGCCATTCTTCAAGATATACACATGGTCTCCTGTGATAATAGCTTCCTGGATGAGAATCAGAATAAAGAAGATTCCCAGAAGGCAGAGATTAATCATATCCTTGCTTTCCCACTTCACCATCATTTCTGACACCAGCTGCCCACACAACACTTTCTCTTACCCTGGGCTAGGTCAGACATTACAGGTTAAGAGGACATAATCCTAGGGTTCATTCATTCACTGGAACAACTCACAGAATTCATGAAATATACTTATGACTAGGATCATTATACTTGGAGCCTGGTGGCACAGTGGTTAAGAGCTAGGCTGCTAACCAAAAAGTCAGCAGTTTGAATCCACCAGCCACTCCTTGGAAACCCTATGGGGCAATTCTACTCTGTCCTATAAGGTTGCTATGAGTCAGAATCGTCGCAGAAGGCACCTAATAACAACAACATTATACGTATGACCAGGATCTTCATAAGGAAGAGATGCACAGGTGAGGTCTGGCAAGGTTCCTGATGCTGAGCTACCATGTCTCAGAGAGGGAACATCACTCTTCCTTCACTGACCAGGATGCTTTCAGAGCCTTTGTGTTCCATCCAGGCTTTTATTGGCCAGTCCTACATGATAGGCTAAATTATGCCTCACGAGGATAGTGAATACTGGTCTCCCAGTTGAGTCTCTTCTGGTCTGGCCAGCCCCTGTTCACCAGCACAAATCCTCAGGTGTGGCCTGGAATTCCAGACCAAGATACCCCCAATTACTCTAAGGGTTATTTCTCTGGTGTCAAGGACAAAGGTTACCTTACCCAGGGTAAAAATGATCCTTCACCCCCATATCCTTAACTCTTTCAAGTGTTCTTTGAACGTCACCTTCTTGGTAAGCTCTTCTCTGATAATCCTATTAAAATTGCAGACTCTCCCTATACCCTGGGAGACTATATACAACTTGTCTACCTTCTTTCTCTTCACATTACCTACCGTCTTCTAATACATAATTTACATATTTAATCTGTATATTTTCTTGTTTCTACTAGAAAATAAACTTTATGTGTACAACTACATTTGTCTATTGTTTGTCTATTTCATTCCCTTTTGCATCCTTAGCACTTAAAGTAGTACCTGACATATAATAGGCACTCAGTGCACACACGTTTAATGAATTAATTAATGCATCAAAGAATGAAAGAAAGGAAGAAATAAAGGAAATAAAAAATAATGATAATTATAATAGTAAAAAAAACAGCAGCTATCAATTACTGAATGACTGCTTTGTTGTTGAGTGCTGTCAAGTCAATTTCAACTCATACTGACTCATATAATAGAGTAGAACTGCCCTATGGGTTTTTTTGGCTGTGATTTTTATGGAAGCAGATTGCCAGGCCTTTCTCCTGTGGAGCCTCTGGGGGGGATCAAACTACCAACCTTCTGGTTAACAACGAAGTGGCTGGAGGGCTCCTTCAGGGCTACTAGGTACTTTATAATATTTTCAGTATTTTAACACTCATACTAATCCTATAGGTAAATATTGCATTCATTTTACAGAGGAAAAAAATAAGTTTCAGGGAGATCCAATGAGATATTAAAGATAACATAGAAAGGGAATACTAAAATAAGGACCTAAACCCATGTCTGTCTGACTCATGATCCAGTGGCCTTTCTACATCTCAACACTGCCTTCATCATCCACACTGTACTAGTAACTCCACTCTTTTTTAGTTATTTGATATTTCCATAGAGAAATCTAGAAGCATACTTATAAGAAATATATTAATCAACCTGATTGCAATAAAAGGTATTGGTTAAGAATACAGATTCTCGTATTGGACTGCATGGATTCAAATCCTGGCTCCAACAATTACTGGTCAAGTTCCTTTGGACATTTCTGTTCACCTCTCTGTGGCTCAGTTTCACATCTTTAAAAAGGGATAATGATATTAATAATAGCCTCCTTGTCAGTTTTTTATAATAATAAAGTAAGCTAACACAAATAAGTAACACTTAGAATAGTGATATTATAAACATGAGTTTTTATGTTCATTTACCTTATTTAGAATTTTGAAGTCTTTACTGTTTTCACAATGTTTTAATTTAATATTTATATCAATTACATGAGGCAGATGAGGAGAACATTTTTACCCTCATGTTGTTCTTTGATATGACAGTTATTTATCATTTAATATTTGATATGATGTAATCTAAGCTTTAGGCTTTTACAGACAAATAAAACAAATCCTTCCTCGAGAACTTCCAGATAAGAAAGAAAATACAGTGAAATAAATGCTTTGCTAGAGGTACTCCTCAATGCTGGAAAACTGAAACCCCCAGAGGTAAAAAACCTATGCAAGATTGCTCAAATAATGAGTAGTCTGACCCTACATCCAGTGCTTTCCCCCAAAACACCAAGAGAAAAATGTGGATAAAGTAGCTTTGTGAGGTAGGAAGTGTGAGGTCTGAGGCTTTGTCTTGTTTTTGGCATAAGGCCCAACTTCTCTCTGCATTGCAGGAAAGGAGTGAACTTATCCTCTCTCCCTCACCTGAACTCCAAGTTGGAGAGTGTCATGGATTGAATTGTGTCTCCCCCCAAAATATCTGTCAACTTGGCTAGGCCATGATTCCCAGTATGTGTGATTGTCAACCATTTTGTCATCTGATGTGATTTTCCTATGTGTTGTAAATTCTACCCCTATAATGTTAATGAGGTGGGATTAGTTGTAGTTCTGCGGACTCAGTCTACAAGATTAGGTTGTGTTTTAAGCTTATCTCTTTTGAGATATAAAAGAGAGAAGTGAACAGAGAGACAAGGAGACCTCATACCGGCAAGAAACTAGTGCCAGGAGCAGAGTGTGTACTTTGGACCCGGTCCCTGTGCTGAGAAACTCCTCGACCTGGAAAGATTGATGACGAGGACCTTCCTCCAGAGCCAACAGAGACAGAAAGACTTCCCCTGGAGATGGCACACTGAATTTGGACTTCTAGCCTCCTAGACTGTGAGAGAATAAATTTCTCTTTGTTAAGACCATCCAATCGTAGTATTTCTCTTATAGCAGCACTAGATGACTAAGACAGAGAGTAGGATTCCATTATCCCTAAATCATAAATAATAAATCTTATTAAAACACCAAAGTGGTGTAAGTGGACACTCAGATCATGAACTCTTATCTGACAGGTTCACTGAAGAGTATGGTTAAGTTCACGTTTTACTGAACTGTGAATCAGGAAACCTGGATATGACCTTGGCTAAAGGAGTCCACCTCTCGGCACCTTGGTAAATGTTATCGCCTTTATGATCTCTACAAAGAGTTTGATGAAAGTTGGGTTCTGAAATGGAAAACCAAAACAAGGCACTGTATTACCTCAGAGAGTAAGTTCATTTCTATCTTGATTCTTGATCATCTTTTCCATCAAGTAGACTTCTGTTTGCTTTTTAAACTATGGGCAGTGCCTAGCACACTGCTTTGTACAGAATACAAAGTCAAAAATACTTGCCCAATCAATGAACTGTCATCCACACAAAAAGAGCCTATTAGTAACTCAGTGTTTAGAAAAACACATCTATACATCTTTAGCTGTCTCTAATCAGATACAGTCTCATCTTTTAGACTCAATTCATAGCACCTGCAAGTCCTTTAGCTTGTTCTATTTCTTTGCAAGGCAGTTTTCCCCACAGAAAGACTGTGTTCTGCCACAGCTGCACCAATTAGTCTCCCTGCCTGAGAAAAGTGACAATAGTGATGTTTTTCTGGATGAATGATAGACCTACTAGAGAGTCCACAAATCAAAGTGTCAATTTTCTTTTTTCTTTCAGTTTCTTTTGTGTTGTGTGTTTATATGTAATTTCTTCACAAAAATGACTTTGGATGGAATGTAAAAAAATCTTTTCCCCCCCAAGTTTAACTAAATAATGAAGCAGATCTGTGACAGATTTTGACACATTATGGAATTGTAGTTGTGGCCCACAAAGTGTGGCAACAGCTTGAGGAGTTCTTTGAAAAGGATGATTTAAAAGTGCCAGTAGTACCCAGGAAGAAGGCAGGCTAGTAAAAGGGTAAAGCTAAAGCGTGCCAGCAATAATTACATAAAACATAAAAATATGAATTCTAAGTCAAACACAAAGGGCCTACTACGTGCTCCAGCTCAAGTTATTTTTTTTCTAATTATAATATAATCACTTCTTTACAGATTTGTCACAGCTTAAAGATTTTATATTTCAAAATTCCATGCAACTTTTATAGAAATACACGTTACACTAGTATATAATAGTTGAAAACCAATATTAAGGACAAGATGATTACATCTATTTCTTTATTTGCTATAAAATATATCTCAAGTGATTTACTAATTCTTCAGAAAGTTTATGTTTTATTTTTGTTTGTTTTTAATTGAGACATTCAAATAGAGTGTTGGATTAGTATGCAAAATTTAAGGTGAAAATATATTAAAAAATACTTTCCCAACAGAAGCTGAATATATATATATATGTATGTGTGTGTGTTTGTGTGTGTGTATGACAAGTGCTGAGAGAATGAATAAGCAGGGAAAAAATATTAAAACATGAATTCACAATTATAAACTATGAGATCCATAAATGTTTTAGGGAAAGTGAATAAAATATGTTTGAAGGCAGAGTTGACTGCTTTTAGATTATGACAATAATTCAAGTGGCTTTTAGGGATCCTCCAACATCATCTTCTTTGGAAAATACAGCGGGTTGCGATTTAGGATTCCTGGATTGAAGTCTGACACTAGCCACTCAAGTAGCCCATTCTCTTCTGAAAGCTTATTCATTCTTTCCATGCAAAACATATGGAGTTTCTACGACATGTATGGCATTAGGCTAAATGCTGGGGAAAAAAAGGAACAGAAAAAAGAAATGTATGCTAATTATAAGTAAGATACAAGGGAACACATTATAAGAGATAATAATGTGCTCTAAGAACCCAAAAGAGAGAAATGTCACTACCGGAAGGAGGAAATATGCAAATTCTTACAATAGAAGAGATATTTGAGCTGGGTCTTAAATGGCAGAATATATTTGTTCTGTGAAGGTAAACAACATAGGCATAAGTAAATGGCATAAAGTAAAAGCAAGTGTGTAGCCTTATAAAAAGAATGTTTCATAAGACAATTTAACCAGAGTTAAATGGTTCAAACCCACTCAGTGTTGCCATGAAAGAAAAGCCTGGCAATCTGCTTCCCTTAAGATTACAGCCAAGACTTCTGGGCAACATGGTGCTATAGACAGAAGCACCACGCCATCCCTGCACAGCAATGATCTGAAAAACTAAGTCAAACAGAGACACATCAATCCTGAAACCCTAAGCATCAAATGAAGAGATAAAGAACTCAGCCAAGCACCAAATGGAATAAGAAACTGACTGAGGACACAGAGCGAGGAGAGATACATGCAGAGGTCCCCTATCAGCTATCACAGCACAGATCCACCATCTTGGACTCTTATCAGAGATCAATGAACGGGGGTATGAGAAAGCAGCTTCATGGAGTTTCCAGCAGGAGACAGAACAATCAGTAACCAGTGATACACGCTTTCCCACCCCTCACACTTCTTCACCTTCTCTTGGCCTCCTCTGCTTCCTGCGGCCACAGGCTATTAGATGGGAAGCTCTGGCTTCACCCTGGTGTCACTTGGATTCCACCCGCCTGCACTGGCCAGCTCCCTGATTGCCATTTGTTGGCTGCTGGTGTTGCTTTTTTTCAGCTTCTTTAGATTTCTTCCTTACCTCTCACCACTCCCCACACATTTCTCTCAAATACCTGGCTTCATGTGCTGTCTTTGCTTCTTCCTGAAAGGCTATGAAACACCGCTCGACTGTGAAACTTCTTCCCAGTACGTGCTGCCATGCCGATGGGACCCCCAGGGATTTTTCTGTTTCTTTGTTCTGATTTGTTCTCTTATGATTTGTTTGTTTTCTTTTTCTTTTCTCAGCTTGGGAGCCCCTTCTAGCCGGGTAGTACTGCGTGGCTTGGGATCTACTCCCTTACTTTGTGCACACACACAGTGACATCCCTGGGGGCATTTCCTTTTTCTTTTTGTTTGTTTCTTTTGTTTCCTTCTCTCTATTTTTTCCTTTTTGTCTTTCTTCATTTCCAGTTTCTTTCTCTATTCTTATCTTCTCTTTCTGTCTCCTGAATACCTGGCCCTTTGTGACACCTCTACCCCTTCTACCCAGGCACTACTTCATGGCTTGGGAGCAACTTCCCCAGTCCTACCAGCTGCACCAGTGAGATACCTGGGGGCTTTTTACCCCTTTTTTTTCTCTAATCTTTACTTACTCATTTTTTTCTTTTATCCTTTTTCTTTCCTTTTTTTGCTTTTTGTTTTTCTCCATTTCTCAGTCTCTTATCTCTCTCTCCAATAGCAAACTCGCTTAGCACTCTTTTGTGTTTGTTTGTGTGTGTGTGTATGTTTTTGGCTCTAGTTCCTCTCTCCTTTCTCTCCTCTTTCCCATACCTATCTTAGCTCCACACATCACAGTTTCCCCCTCCTTCCTGCTACCTGCACTGTGTGCTGAACATCACAACCCCAAACAGCACAGACATGGCCTAAAATAACCTGCCCTGCACTAATTCCCAGCTCACCCTGACGGCCAAAATACATGCCACAAACAACCCATTCCAGCAATTCCCCTTCAGCTGAACTTACCATGCCGCACCATATCTGAGTGACTGACCCTGCCCATTGGAGAAGGAGGTGAAAAGTATTGTGCCCACAGATGAGCAAAAACAAAGAACACACAGCCTGCCTGCTCAAACATAACCAAATAAAACAAGAAAGCAGGGCAAAACAAACAAATCTATAATTAATAAACAAGGATAATAACTACTGAAAGCCCTGAAGACAGCAGAAAGTATAAAAACTTATATAAAAACAGGATAGGATGGTTCCAGTAGGCATCCAAAATAAAACAACAGATGGCTTTCCAGGAGAAGAAAAGGCACTAGAACTACCTGATAGGGAATTCAAATATCTAATACTCAGAATTATCCAAGAGTTGGAGCAAAAAGCAGACAAAAATGAGAAAAAAAATAGACAATTCATGGAAAATGTGAAAAATGCATGGAAAATACAGACAAAAAATGGTAAAGTGCAAGAAAATAAAGGAACAAATGCTAAAATAAATTCACAACTAGAAATCATACAAAAACAACAATTAGAAATCCAAAAGATAGACAACAAGATTTCAGAAATGGACAGTGTCATAGAAAGGCTGAGAAGCAGATTTGAAACGGTGGAAGACAGGATCAGTGGAATTGAAGACAAACACTTGGATACAACTCTGTTTCAGGAAAACTCAGAAAAAAGAACGAATAAAAAGGAAGACACCCTGAGAGTTATGTGGGATACAATCAAAAGCAAAAATTTTCAACTGATTGGAATTCCAGAACACGGGGAGAAAACAGAAAACACAGAGAGGATCATTGAAGAACTACTGACAGAAAACTTCCCCAATATCATGAAATATGAAAAGCTGGCCATCCAAGAAGCTCAACAAACCCCATATAGGATAGATCCCAAAAGAAAATCACCAAGGCATATCATAATCACGCTCGCTAAAAACAAAGACAGACTCCTGAGAGCAGTTCGAGAAAAACAAAAAGTCACACACAGAGGAGAAACTATAAGACTAAGCTCAGATTATTCGGCAGAAACCATGCAGGCAAGAAGGCAATGGGATGACATAAATAAAACCTTGAGGAAAAAAAAAAAAAAGCCAGCCAAGAAAAATATATCCTGTAAAACTCTCGTTCAAATATGATGGTGAAATTAAGTCATTTCCAGATAAACATAAATTAAGGGACTATGTAAAAACAAAACCAAACTTATGAGAATTATTAAAGGGAGTCCTTTGATCTGAGAACAAACAACATCTGAAGATAGGCTGAACATCTGAACAGGCTGAAGATAGGAGACAGGATTGTACTAGCCAGATATCAACCTAGGAAATGAACTCTCAAAGACTATCCAAAACCAAAAGAATTACAACAGGGAACCAGGGAGGTTAATCTGTAAATGAAAATAGCAACAGAACAATAAGAGAGGGAATAAAAGATGTCACTGTAGAACCTTCTAATAGAGAGGAAGGCAAGATGATACCAAGTAATAACAGACTGGTTCCAACCTAGGAAGATAAGGGTAAATTTCAAGGGAGCCACAAAGAAAATTAACAAACCTACTGATCAAAATAAAGAAGAAAAACATAAAGTCTCAGTAAAAACAAAACCTACAAAAACAAAAGAAATGAAAAAAAAAATCCACAAACAAAAGGAATTCAGCTTAGGAGAATAACAGGAACAAAGAAAACATCATCACCACAAAAAAAGCACTACAAAATGACAACAATAAACTCACACCTATCAGTAACTACCCTGAATGCAATTGGCTTAAATACACCCATAAAGAGACAGAGAGTGAAAGAATGGATTTAAAAAACAGGATCCATCACTATGCTGTATACAAGAGAAACACCTAAGAAACAAATAAGTAAATTTTTTAAATATAAAAGGATGGAAAAAATATATCAAGCAAACAACTACCAAAAAAGAGCAGCAGTGGCAATACTGATCTCAGATAAAATAGTCTTTTAAACAAATTCCACCATAAAAGACAAAGGACACTATACAAAGATTAAGGGAACAAACCATCATGAAAACATAACCACAATAAACATCAATGCACCCAATAACAAGGCTCCAAAATCCATAAAACAAACTCTAACAGCACTAAAAAGAAAAACTGACAGTGCCACAATAATAGGAGGAGACTTCAACACACCACTCTCAGTAAAGGATAGAACATCTAGAAAGAAACTCAGGAAAGATACAGAAGACCTAAGGGGCACAATCAGCCAACATGGCCTCATAGAAATATATAGAACGCTCCACACAACAGCTGCAAAGTACACATTCTTTTCCAATGCACATAGAACATTCTCCAGAAAGGACCACATCGTAGACCACAGATCAATCCTAACAAGATCCAAAACGTTGAGATAATTCAAAGTATCTTCTCTGATTACAACGCCATCAAGGTAGAAATTAACAACAGGAAAAGCAAGAAAAAAAAATCAATTACATGGAAACTGAATAACACCCTGCTTACCCATTACTGGATAACAGAAGAAATCAGTGATGGAATCAAAAAATTCCTAGATCAAATGACAATGAAAACACATCATACCAAAACTTTTGGGACACAGAAAAGACAGTCCTCAGAGGACAATTTATAGCAATAGATGCACACATCAAGAAAGAAGAAAGGGACAAAATAAACACATTAACTACACAACTGAAACAAATAGAAAGAGAACAGCAAAAAAAGCCCACAGCCGCCAGAAGAAAAGAAATAATAAAGATCAGAGTAGAAATAAATGAAATAGAGAACAGAAAAACAATACAAAGAATCAACAAAACCAAAGCTGGTTCTTTGAAAGAATCAACAAAAT
>NW_004443948.1:2231577-2233219 GCF_000243295.1 Trichechus manatus latirostris | reverse complement strand
AAGGACTAATGGACCACAGCTACCAAGGCCTCCACCGGACTGAGTCCAGTACAGCTACATGGTTCCCAGCTACCACCGCTGACTGCTCTGACTGGGATCACAACAGAGGGTCCTGGACAGAGCTGGAGAAGGATGTAGAAAAAAATTCTAACACACAGGAAAAAGACCAGATTTACTGGCCTAAAGTAGACTGGAGGAACCCGAGAGTATGGCCCCCAGACAACCTTTTAGCTCAGTGGTGAAGTCTCTTCTCAGGTTCACCATTCAGCCGGGGATTGGACAGCCCCATAAAACAAAACGGGACTAATGAGGCACAGCAGTTCAGGGACAAGGGCTAGAAGGTAGAAGGGGAGAACAAAGCTGGTGATTGGGAACCCAAGGTTGAGTAAGGACAGTGTTGACATGTACTGAGGTTGTTAACCCTTGTCATAAGGCAACATGTGTACTATCTACTTAATGAGAAACTATTTTGTTCCGTAAACCTTCATCTAAAGTGAGAATAGCAGCACATTTGGAAGAGTATAGTTGATGTCACTGAACTGTGGATGTAGAAATTTTTGAAATAGTGTATTTTTGGCTATGTATATTTTCACCAAAAAAGGTCAAGAAAGGAGAGGGTTGACATGTCGTGTGGTTGTTAACCAATGTCATAAAACAATATGTGTACTACTGTTTAATGAGAAACTATTTGTTCTGTAAACCTTCTCCTGCAGTACAATTTAAAAAAAAAAAAAAGCTGACAGTTCCGCAATAGTAGGAGGAGACTTCAACACATCACTCTCAGTAAAGGACAGAACATCTAGAAAGAAGCTCAGGAAAGATATAGAAGACCTAACAGGCACAATCAGCCAACTTGGCCTCATAGACATATATAGAACACTCCGCCCAACAGCTGCAAAGTACACATTCTTTTCCCATGCACATAGAACATTCTCCAGAAAGAACCACATCGTAGTCCACAGATCAATCCTCAACAAGATCCAAAACGTTGAGATAATACAAAGTATCTTCTCTGACCACAATGCCATCAAGGTAGAAATTAACAACAGGAAAAGCAAGAAAAAAAATCAGTTATATGGAAACTGAATAACATCCTGCTTACACATCACTGGGTAATAGAAGAAATCAGAGATGAAATAAAAAAATTCCTAGAATCAAATGAGAATGAAAACACATCATAACAAAACCTTTGGGACACAGCAAAGGCAGTGCTCAGAGGACAATTCATAGCAATAGCTGTGCACATCAGAAAGAAGAAAGGGAAAAATCAAAATATTAACTACACAACTCAAACAAATAGAAAGAGAACACGAAAAAAAGTCCACAGCCACCAGAAGAAAGGAAATAATAAAGAACAGAGCAAAAATAAATGAAATAGAGAACAGAAAAACAATAGAAAGAATAAATAAAACCAAAAGTTGGTTCTTTGAAATAATCAACAAAATTGACAAACCACTGGCCAGACTGACAAGAGAAAAACAGGAGAGGATTCAAATAACCCAAATAAGAAATGAAACAGGGGACATTACAACAGACCCAACTGAAATAAAAAGGATCATAACAGAGTATTATGAAAAACTATACTCCAACAAATTTGAAAACCTAGAGGAAATGGATAAATTTCTAGAAACACACTACCTAC
>NW_004443948.1:2227897-2230880 GCF_000243295.1 Trichechus manatus latirostris | reverse complement strand
GCAATAAGGCAAGAAAAAGAAATAAAGGGCATCCAAATTGGTAATGAAGAAGTTAAAATGTCCCTGTTTGCAGATGATATGATACTATACATAGAAAACCCTAAAGACTCCAGGGAAAACTACTGGAACTAATAGAAACATTCAGCAGAGTAGCAGGATACAAGATAAACATACAAAAATCAGTTGGATTCCTATACACTAGTAAAGAGAATGATGAAAAGGAAATCAGGAAAACAATACCATTTATAATTGTCACTAAAAAAATAAAATACTTAGGAAAAAATCTAACCAGAGATGTAAAAGACCTAAACAAAGAAAACTACAAAACACTTCTGCAAGAAACCCACAGGGATCTACATAAATGGAAAAACGTACCATGTTCATGGATAGGTAGACTCAACATTGTGAAAATGACGATTCTGTCCGAAGTAATTTACAAATACAATGCAATCCTGATACAAATACCAACAGCATTCTTTAAAGAGATGGAAAAACTAATCAGTAACTTTATATGGAAATGGAAGAAGCACCGGATAAGTAAATCTCTATTGAAGAAGAACAATAAAGTAGGAGGACTCGCACTACCTGACCTCAGAACCTATTAGACAGCTACAGTAGTCAAAACAGTCTGGTACTGGTACAACGACAGACATATCGACGAATGGAGCAGAATTGAGAACCCAGATGTAAATCCATCTACCTACAGTCACCTGATCTTTGACAAGGGCCCAAAGTCCATTCAAATGGGGAACAGTCTTTTTGACAAATGACACTGGCAAAACTGGATGTCCATATGCAAAAAAATAAAACAGGACCCATACCTCACACCATATAAAAAAGCTAATACAAAATGGATCAAAGACCTAAATATAAAGCCAAAAACTATAAAGTTCATAGAAGAAAAAATGGGATCAATGCTAGAAATCCTAATACACAGCATTAACAGCATACAAACCATAACCAATAACCCACAAACTCTAGAAGATAAGCTAGATAACTGCAATCTTCTTAAAATTAAACACTTATGCTCATCAAAAGACTTCACCAAAAGAGTAAAAAGAGAACTTACAGACTGGGAGAAAATGTTGGACGTTACAAGTCAGACAAAGGTCTAATCTCTAAAATCTACAAGAAAATCCAACACCTCTACAACAAAAAGACAAGTAATCTAATTAAAAAATAGGCAAAGGAAATGAACAGATGCTTCACCAAAGAAGACATTCAAGCGGCCAACAGACACATGAGGAAATGCTAGTGATCACTAGCTGTTAGAGAAATGCGAATTAAAACCGCAATGATATACCATCTCACCCTGGCATTATTGGCATGAACGAAAAACACTGGAAATAACAAATGTTGGAGAGGTTGTGGGGAGATGGGAACTCTTATGCACTGCTGGTGGGAATGCATAATGATACAACCTTTTTGGAAAATGATACGGTGCTTCCTTAAAAAGCTAGAAATAGAAATACCATACGATCCAGCAATCCTACTCCTAGGAATATATCTTAGAGAAATAAGAGTTGCCACATACATAGACATATGCACACCCATGTTCATTGCAGCATTGTTCACAATAGCAAAAAGATGGAAACAACCTAGATGTCCATCAACAGATGAATGGATAAACAAACTATGTTACATACACACAATGGAGTATTATGCAATGAGAAAGAACAATGATGAATCTGTGAAGTATCTCATAACATGGATGAAACTGGAGGACATTATGCTGAGTGAAATAAGTCAATCACAAAAGGACAAATATTGTATGAGGCCTCTGCTGTAAAAACTCATGAAAAAGTTTACACACAAAAAGAAACAATCCTTGTTGGTTATGAGGGATGGAAGGGGTGGGGGGAGGAACTAAATAGACAATAGGTAAGTGGTAACTTTGATGAAGGGCAAGACAGTACACAATACTGGGGGAGTCAGTGCAACTTGTACAAGGAAAGGTCATGGAAGCTCACTGAGGGACTGAAGTGCTGGACAGAGGGCAGTGGGGACCATGGTCTTGGGGAACATCTAGCTCAACTGGCATAACACAGTTTATTAAGACAGTGTTCTACATTCTATCTTGGTGAGTAGCATATGTGTTCTTAAAAGCCTGTGAGCAGCCATCTAAGATACTTCCACTGGTCTCACTCCTTTGGGAGCATGAATGAGGAGAACAGGATACAAGGAAAAGATCAGTTCGAGGGACTAATGAACCACAGCTACCAAGGCTTCCACCAGCTGAGTCCAGTACAGCTAGATGGTTCCCAGCTACCACCGCTGACTGCTCTGACTGGGATCACAACAGAGGGTCCTGGACAAAGCTGGAGAAGGACGTAGAACAAAATTGTAACACACACACAAAAAAGACCAGGTTTACTGGCCTGACAGAGACTGGAGAAACCCCAAGAGTATGGTCCTGGACACCCTTTTAGCTCAGTGGTGAAGTCACTCCTGAAGTTCACTGTTCAGCGAGGGATTGGACAGCCTCATAAAACAAAACGGTACTAATGAGGTACAGCAGTCCAGGGACAAGGACTAGAAGGCTGGAGCGGACAGGAAAACTGGTGATAGGGTACCCTAGGTTGAGAAAGAACAGTGTTGACATGTTGTGGGGTTGTTAACCATTGTCATAGGGAAATATGTGTACTGTTTCATGAGAAACTATTTGTTCTGCAAACCCTCATCTAAGGCACACACACACACAAAAAGAATTATCTCTGTGAGAGCAAATTGATAATAGCAACTCAAAAGTTTTGATGGGAAGCCTGGGGCAGTGAGTTGAAGACAATGGTGATGGAATAATTTGGAAAAGGATAGTAAGAATAGCAGCACAACTGGAAGAATGTAATCAATGTCACTGAATTGTACATGTAGATACTTTTTTTTTTTTTAATTGTACTTCAGGTGAAGGCTTACAGAACAAATAGTTTCTCATGAAACAGTAGTACACATGTTGTTTTATGACTTTGGTTAACAACCCCACAAC
>NW_004443948.1:2212039-2227794 GCF_000243295.1 Trichechus manatus latirostris | reverse complement strand
AATGGTGTAACTTTGGCTATGTATATTTTCACCAAAAAAAACGTACTCCAAGGTTGAGAAGGGAGAGTGTTGACATGTCATAGGCTTGTTAACCAATGTCATAAAACAATATGTGTACTGACTGTTTAATGAGAAAATATTTGTTCTGTAAACCTTCACCTAAAGTACAATTAAAAAAAAAAAAAGATTACAGCCAAGAAAACCGTATGGAGCAGTTCTACTCTGTAACACCTGGGGTCACCATGAATCTGGATCCACTCAACAGCAACTAACAGCAGCAAGAATAAAGGAAGGCCAGTTTGAGAATGTAAAAAAGGATGTGATTGTTGGAGGTCTGAAATTAATATCTGATCTACCTAGAAGGGTTGTTGTCAACAGACTGTAAAAATGTTTTATAAATGTAAAATGCTATTCAAATTTATGTCATTCTTATCAGGACTTCTAAGTGGAGAAATTGTATGAAATGTGATAATACTGATAATTTCCATCCATCAGACTGAACGATTATTAGTGAAAATTTTTTTCAATGTCATAATTTGATGTATTTTGAAAAAGAACAATATAATAACATAGTTAAAATATGAGAGCCTGTAAAATCTCTGAGTCCTGGACAGTAAGGTTTTTTTTGTTTTTTAAATTTTTCTTTTGATTAGGGGAAAAACGGATACGTAAAGAACCAATATCTTAATTTTTTTTCCCTTATGATAAACATCAGTAATTAGTTTAATATAGTATTTCTGATAAACATTATTTTTACTTATTTGCATATCTTGAGTAAGTTTTCATTATGATAAGCAACAAAAAAGAACTTTGTATAATATGCAATCACTTTTCTTTTTATATCATGAATGAAATATTAACGAAAACTACAGATGAAATACATAAACGTTTGTGTGTGAGTGTATCAGAGTCTCAGCAATGTCTATTTTATGTTTTAAATAGTGTTGAGCAATACATTCTTCACTGTATGAAAATGATAGATACATTTATAGGTTTACATAATGCACTACTGATAATTCTGTGGTAAATAGTTGAGGATTTACTACGTAAAAATGGAACTTCCCCTAAAAATTCAGTGTATAATTCAGCAATTTTTATGGGTTAAGTTATAATTTCCACCAAGAGCAAATTAATGGTATTCTGGACACTGGAACCCTGGACACTTCAGGGCTATGACTCGTAATGGGAGATGACACATCACATGTTGTTTAAACACATAGTTAAACGTGTCGCCCTCCAAAAAGAGGGATTCTCACTCCGATATTTTATAAGGACAATTTAATCAGCCTGGGGCTCTCTATGGGGACCAGAAAGATTGTTTGGATATAACTCTAGATAAATCTCTGCAAAAAGCTGAAGAATTTTTTTACTTGTAACTCATACATAAACTTTTGAAACCAAGGAAAAAAAATGTATGGATTTAATTACAAGGAGTTTACTGAGCAAAAACTTAAATATTTTGATATTTAGGTGTAAGTAGTTACAGTATAACATAGTTGTAAAAAACGTGGGTAAAAAGACCATGTTACCTTAGTTTGGAACCTGTTGCTTCCGTCTACTAATTGTGTGATTTTTAACATTTGTGATTCTTAACCTATGTTTCTTAACCTTTCTCTGTCTCAATTCCATCATTTGAGATTCTCAAACACAGGATTATTTGGAGAATTAAATGGAACACTACAAGCAAAGTGTTCAGGACTGGCTGCCTGGGATGAAGTGATTGCTCAATAGCTGTTCTCGGTGGTTGTTGTAAAGTAACTATTATCTTTATTATTACTACATTCTATCTATTCGTTTCTCCCTGGAGAATTGGTGAAGCCTTTCATCAAGTGTAAGTATCGTGTGTTTTCTCTCTTGATCCTATGGGAATTCCCTTCCTTTTATGCCACATGCTGCACCATCCTTGGTGCTCTGAGATCCCCACACTGCTCCCTGTATTTTACCCAGTTTGCTCCATCTCTTTGTGTATAAAGTTCACACAGATTCCTCTTCAAATCTATTTGTAGTTGCAGTTATTAATTTTCAAAATTTCCTGGGCACAGATCCATACAAACACCAGAATATAAAAAAATATATTTTTTGCAAAGCTTGTTTGTGGATAGTACAGGATCCTTTGTTCATCTTTCTAGGGCAAAGATATTAATGTTTTAGGGAAGGGAGAGAAGGGACATGATAGAATGCCATCATTTTTAGGAAGAAGTTAAAATGTTCAAGCTGAAAGCTATTCTTAAGGGCTCCTCCAATTATACATATGTCATTACTACATGGTTACTTTTTGTATAGCACTAAGGCTATTTCAGGCATTTCATAATTAACTTGGTGGCTATAATGTCACCATAAATCTAGAAGGAAGGTAATTTTTTTCCTGAGAAAATCTGGTTACTCTTTAGGCCACTGAGTAAGTACATGAAAGACTTCTGAGATTTCTTGGGTTAGACAAGCTGAAAATAAAATGATTAGCTTTCTTTGATATGCCGCATTTTGTTTTCCAAACATCATAGATGATTGTTGTTGTTGGTAGGTACTGTGGAGTCATTTCTGACTCATAGCAATCACAAGTAAAACAGAACAAAACACTGCCCGGTGCTGCACCATCTTTGCAATCTTTGCTATATTTGAGCCCATTTTTGCAGACACTGTGTCAGTTCATCTCACTGAGGGTCTTCCTCTTTTTCACTGAACCTCTACTTTACCAAGTATGATGTTCTTCTCCAAGGACTGCTCCCTCCTGATAACATGTCCAAAATACATGAGATGAAGTCTTGGCATCCTCACTTCCAAGGAGCACTCTGGCTGTACTTCTTTTAAGATAGATTTTTCGTTCTTCTAGCAGTCTATATTATATTCAATATTCTTCAGCAACACCATAATTCAAAGGCATCAATTCTTCTTCAGTCCTTCTTATTCATATGCAGTTTTTGTATGCTTGAGGTAATTGAAAATATCATAGCTTGGGTCAGGAGCACCTCAGTCCTCAAAGTGACATCTTCACTTTTCAACACTTTAAAGAGGTCTTTTGCAGAATATTTGCCCAATGCAATCCATGGTTTGATTTCTTGACTGCTGCTTTCGTGGGTGTTGATTTTGAATCCAAGTAAAATGAAATCATTGACAACTTCAATATTTTCTCTGTTTATCATGATGTTGCTTATTGGTCCAGTTGTGAAGATTTTTGTTTTTCTTTATGCTGAGGTGTAATCCATATTGAAGGCTGTGTAGTCTTTGATCTTCATCAGAAAGTGCTTCAAGTCCTCTTTGCTTTCAGCAAACAAGGTTGTGTCATCTGTATGTCACAGGTTAATGAGTCTTCCACCAATCTTAATGCTACGGTCTTCTTCACATAGTCTAGCTTCTCTGATTATTTGCTCAGCATACTGATTGAACAAGGATGGTGAAAGGATACAACCCTGATGTACACCTTTCCTGTCTTTAAACCACACAGTATCCCCTTATTCTGTTCAAACTACTGCCTCTTGGTCTATTTATAGGTTCCACATGGGCACAATTAAGTGTTCTGAAATTTCCATTTTTTGCAATGTTATCCATAATTTGTTATGATCCACATAGTCGAATGCCCATGAGTAGTCAATAAAGCAGACGTAAACATCTTTCTGGTATTCTCTGCTTTCAACCAAGATCCATATGACATCAGGAATGATATCCCTCATTACACATCCTCTTCTGAATCAGGCTTGAATTTCTGGCATTTCCCTGTGGATATACTGCTGCAACCGTTTTTTAATTGTTTTCAGCAAAATTTTACTTGCATGTGATATTAATGATATTATTCAATAATTTCTGCATTTTGTTGGATCACCTTTCTTTGGAATGGGCACAAATATGGATCTCTCCTAGTCAGCTGACCAGGTAGATGTCTTCCAAACTTCTTGGCATAGATCAGTGAGCACCTCCAGTGCTGCATCAGTTTGTTGAAACGTATCAATTGATATTCCTTCGATTCCTGGGTTCTTGTTTTTCACCAATGCCTTTAGTGCAGCTTGGACTTCTTCCTTCAATACCATCGGTTCTTGATCTTATGCTGCTTCCTGAAATGGTTGAACATCGACTAATTCTTTTTGGTACAGTGACTCTGTATATTCCTTTCATCTTCTTTCGATGCTTCCTGCATCATTCAATATTTTGCTCATACCAAACCAAACCAAACCCGTTGTCATAAAGTTGATTCCTACTTATAGTAACCCTATAGGACGGAGTAGAACTGCCCCATATAGTTTCCAAGGAGCGGCTGGAGGATTCGAACTGCCAACCTTTTGTTTAGCAGCAAAGCTGTTAACCACTGCCCCACCAGGGCTCCTTCAAAATTGCAACTGAAGACTTGAATTTTTTCTTCAGTGCTTTCAGCTTGGGAAAGGCCAAGAGTGTCATTCACTTTTGGTTTTCTAATTCCAGGTATTTGCACATGTCATTATAATACTTTACTTTGTCTTCTAGAGCTGTCCTTTGAAATCTATTCAGCTCTTTTGATTCATTATTTGCTCTATTCCCTTTAGCTCCTCTGTGTCCAAATGGAAGTTTCAGAGCTTCTTCTGACATCCATTTTGGTCTTTTCTGTCTTTTTAATGATCTTTTGCTTTCTTCATGTATGATGTCCTTGATGTCATTCCACAACTCATTTTGTCTTCTGTCATTAGTGTTCACTGTGTTAAATCTATTCTTGAGATAGTCTGTAAATTCAGGTGGGATATACTCAAGGTCCTATTTTGGTTCTCGTGGACTTGTCTTAGCTTTCTTCAGCTTCAACTTAAACTTGTATTTGAGCAATTGATGGTCTGTTCTGCAGTCAGTTCTTAGCTTTGTTCTGACTGATGAGATTGAGCTTCTCCATTGTGTCTTTCCACAGATGTAGTCAATTTGATTCCTGTGTTTTCCATCCAGTGAGGTCAACATGTATAGTGACCCTTTATGTTGTTAAAAAACACTGTTAGGAATGAATAAGTCATTGGTTTTGCAAAATTCTATCATGTAATCTCCTGCATTGTTTCTATTACCCAGGCCATATTTTCCAACTTCAGATCCTCCTTCTTTGTTTCCAGCTTTGCCATTCCAATCACCAGTGATTGTCAACGCATTTGATTACATGATTGATGAATTTCATACTGCATAAGCTGGTAAAAACCTTTAATTTCTTCATCTTTGGCCTCAGTAGTTAGTGAGTAAATTTGAATAATAGCCGTATTATCTTGTCTTCCTTGTAGGTGTATGGATATTATCCCATCACTGACAGCATTGTACTTCAGGACAGATCTTGAAATGTTCTTTTTGAAGATGAATGCAACACCATTCTTTTTCAAGTTGTCCTTCCCGACATAGTAGACCGTATGATTGTCCGATTCAAAATGACCAATACCAGTCCATTTCAGTTCACTAATGCCTAGGATATTGATCTTTATGCATTCTATTCCATTTTTGATGACTTCCAATTTTCCCAGATTCACACTTTGTATATTCCATGTTCTGATTATTAGTGGATGTTTGCAGCTGTTTCTTTTCATTTTGAGTGGTGCCACATCAGCAAATGAGGTTTCCAACAGCTTTACTCCATCTATGTCATTAATTTCGACTCTACTTTGAGGAGGCAGCTCTGCCCCAGTCATATTTTGAGTGATAGATAGATGACACTTTATATTTTCTACCAAAGCACATTTCATTATACTTAAAAGCATAATTTTTAAAATAAAATGTGCTTCTCATAATTATGCCTTAATTTTGAGAAAAGGCAATGAGGTGGATATATAATATACCTATATATCTATTTCAAAATATTTCATCCACATTCTTAAGTATATCATTTAGTATGAAAACAACTTATATGTCATAAGATTTATAAGTGAATGGAATTTAAGTAGCTAAAACCATGAGTGCCACAGCAATTTTATATATTCTGTGTTTGGAAGACTAAAGGGTAAGATGTGATTCTCTTTACAAAAGGGAAAACTGTAGAGTGTAAAGTATCGTAAGAATTCTTTCTATTTTACCAGCCATATTATTACAAAGGACTAGCAAACCTTATCTTCTGTGCTTAAAGCAAAGGTCATTGACCATCTTTTCATTTCTTTTTTGCATTTTTCCTGTAGTGATGATTGTCAGTTCCAGGCAAGAACCTACCACTTGTTCTTTCATTAGTATTTTTTCTGTTTCAAGATACTTAAAAATAAAATTTTTTTTCCACTGGGTTATTTCTCAAAAAAGCTGCTTTTCTACCCTTTTACCCTTCTACCTTTCTTTATATCCTGTGGACATATTTTTGCTATGTGATTTTTTAGCAGTAGTTGTTCATTTGGAAGAGGGTTAATATCAATTCCTGACCCTGTGAAATAGGGGTGAGATAAAAAGCTATGTGCAGTGATATGAGATACAGTACAGTCAACCAAGGGAAGGTAAGGAAATTCAATCATGGGCACTTGCAGACTTATCAGCTTGCAAACAACTAATCACATTATAAATTATTTACATGTTTAGATTTCCACAGTCATTGATTTACGTGAGAAAAATATTGCTATAAGCTGCACAGCGTCTTTTCCAATCCTCAGTAAAATTTCAGGGCACACCAAGGTAACACGATATAAGGACAATAGTGCTTTATTTTCTTTAAATAAAACACAACGTATATTTTAAATAATGACAAAAGAAGTTAAGCTAAATCAATCTTCAGTGGGGAAGATAAAATTATCAATATCTATAATCTCTTGCTGCTTTTATTAATTATATTATGAAACTGAAAAAGTGAATTGGAAAGTATACAAAGAACAAAAATTATTAGCAACATCTTTCTCAAGCATTTCTGAATTTACAGTAAAATACATTGCCAAAATGACACAGTCATAGCCCTCGAGCTACAATTTAAGGCAATTTTTTTCTACTGTATTCTACATATTTATTCTTGATAATTAAATATTAATTGCTAAATTCACCAATGCTATCCTGATGTATTGTTTTCCTTATAAACATGATCATAAAATTAATAACATTTGTACACATAAAACCAAATACAAATATACATCAATTTCTGTAACACCATAAACTAGAGACAAAGTTAAGAGTTTAAATATGTAAATTCTTAGTACTCGTTAGTATTTTTGAGGAGTCTTTTAGTGGAAGTTACCACATAACTTTACTCACTTATGGACAATTCTTGAAATAGAGTTAAGAATGTGTCTGGTAGAGGAAATAAAGTATTTAAGAATGCATAATGAAGATCCAGGTCATAGTATAAAATCTTGAATCTCAAATGAAAAAATCAGAGGAAATGGATTTTAAAAGAGTAAATAAAATGGTGGCAAACTATAAAAGTTCTGTATGAAAAAGTAGTAAGCCTCTGGTCTATTCTTTTAGTTTTACAGGGAAAAAAAAATGAAATCCAAGAGTCTTCTTACATATAAATATAGTTTTGTTTTAACTTACAAGGTATTTTTAGAAGAGAGTGATATACCTGCCTGGAACATACAGCTTGAAAGGTACCTGAATTGTTACCAGATTTTTTTTTTTCTTCTCAGTGGTTAAGATAGTGTCCCATGTAAAGATACAATTATAATTAAAGAGTGTCGTCCAGTCAATTTTCGTTCATACTGACCCCATGTTACAGAGTAAAACTGCCACATAGGGTTTTATAGACTGCAATCTTTATGGGAGCAGATCATCAGATCTTTCTCCTGTGGAGCAGCTGGTGGGTTCAAACCATTGACCTTTCTGTTAGCAGCCAAGTACTTAACCATTGCATCACCAGGGCATCTTTAGTAAATATTTTGTTTTTGTCTGTGAATAATATGGAAAACTGCTGGAAAGTTTTGAGTAGATAAAGGACGGATGGAAGTTCACCTCTCTCCTCAGCCCTGCTGATACCTTCTGATGAAAATGGGATAATAACTTTAACCACCTCATTGCCTCTCAGTAGATGTGTAAACTCAGCTTTCTACCGGACCCAACTAACACCATGGAGTGGGGAGAGGGCACAGCTGATTGATTCATACTGCCTAAGTCTACAGGGGGTGGGCAGATGCTCAGCTCCCCACTAGGCCTTGCTGATACCAGGATAGAGAAAAGAAGTGGAGTGCTGATGAGCCCCTACTCCCATCATCCTGTTCAGGCTTGTTGCTACTGAGGGGGAATGGAGGCTCAGCTTACTGTTGGACCCCTATAACACTAAACTGGTAGGAGAATTGGAGTACTGCCTATTTTGCTGGGTGGGGGATGAAAATCAGCTCCCTGTTTGTTCCCAACAACACCACTGAACTGGAGAATCAGAGCGCCAACCATATGCACTGGCAGAGAAGGGAAGATCAACTGCCTACTCAGTCTCATTGAAATACAGGACAGGGGGATTCCACTGGTGTTTCTTTGGAGAAGGGTTAGTATTGCCAAAATGTTTTCTGTTTGTTTAGCCACTTGTGAGAGAAAAGCCTTTTCCAGAAACTTTTTTGTCTTTGCCCGTTTGTGATTCTGGGTTGGAATCTTCTACCATGCCCTGTCTGGAATATACAGGAGGCAACCAGTAAACCTATGGGACCCACCACTGGGACATTCTTCAAATTCCAAGGCTCCTGGGCAGTCCATCTTTTAGTTTCCAACTTTCAGAGTCTTCCTATGATTGTTTATTGTGTTATGTCCAGTGCTGTTTTTAGCTGTAGGAGGGAAAACCTGGAAATGATGAGGCTACTCCATCTGGGCTGGAAGGAAAGGTACACACTGCAGATACTTTCCGTTCTTCTCACAATCTCCTTTGGAAATGCAGATTTTTCAGCTACTTTTCCTTTTTGTGGAAATGTCTTTTGGGTATATGTTTACAAATTATAGACAATGGATGTAATACTACCTATATCCTAGGATCTGTACTCTCTTCTCTCTGAGAAGAATTATTTATAGAATTATACTATAATGACTTACAGAGAATAAGTAACTTGAATGAAGTATACACCTTGAATGTGACTGAACCTGGATGTGAAACAAGTTTATGAGATTTCAAAGCCAGTGTTTTCTCCACTCTATGCTGCTGGCTTTCTTAAATAAAATCAGACTTTCGTTTTATTGCTACTAGATTACGAGTTTTCTATGTAAGTATCAGTCTCAATCATCTTTTTATGCCTAGTGATTAGCACATATTAAGCATTTAAATAGAGATTGTCTCTTAAATAGGTGCTATTTTGAACCACCTTTAAAAAAAAAAGAAAGAAAACTAAAGCATTTAAAGAGATTGAAGAATAGACTGGAAAGTGTAAATAAAAAGAAAATAATTCTATGTAAAAAAGAATTTTTCCCATATGAAAAGGAAAGAAAACTTAAAGGTTTTTACTAAAAAAATGGGGGGATTGAGGAGGGATTGAAATAAATGTAAAACAAGGACAACTTAACCTGAGACTAGGACATGAAGGGAATTATTAAATCATCTTCTTTCAACTTCATCTGCCAAGAGTCGTCAGTTAAATATGCCAGATGAAGATTTTGTGATGAAGAACACGTGCTGGATCAAAACCAAGAAAAGAAAGGTAAGCTTATGATTTTTGACAAATGTTTATCATGTGTTTTTCAACTTAAAGGAAAAGAAAAAAATATACTAAATATGTCCAGATTGCCAAAAGTTTTGTTTTTCACATAAACAAATATATTTAGAGACAAAGAAAGTTTTGAAATCCATGAAAGATTTTTTTGTTACTTTGGTTCAATGTGAGGAAGATAAATATACTTGATCCTCTCTATATGTCTGTTTGCAACAGAGTAAGAGCGTAAGTTTAATATTCGGTGACTTTCCCCCAAATGATGTATGAAAGAAAATATTGAAAACTTCCTCAACTATAGTTCCACCAAAAAATTATTTCATGGGACAAATGGACAAAAGTATATATAAGAACTAGCTCTTAAAATAATAGTGAACATTTGATGTATCTAGATAGTTATTTTCTTCTAGAAAATTCAGTCATGAGCAGCTGGGAGAAAGTATTGCATAAATGAGATAACTGAGGCCTATGAATTAGTATGCCTTGGTCTTCAGGATATCTAATTTGGTGAAAATGAAATTACTCTAATATTATCTTATAAACTTTACATGTATTTGTAAAATAAATATTTTCAAACTACATGTTTGTATTTTGTGTTTTCCATTTATACACATATGTGTGTGTGTTTGAATATTGAAAGTGGTATAATACAGCAGGAATCCTAACTAAAAAAACAGTTGCCAAATTGACTCATAGTGACTTCATGTGTGTCAAAGTAGAAATGTGCCTCATAGAGTTTTCAATGGTTGGTCTTTTTGGAAGCAGACCACTAGGCCTTTCTTCTGAGGTGCTTCAGGGTGGACTCCAACTTCCAACCTTCCGTTAGCAGTTGAGCGTGTTAACTTTTTTGCACCACACAGAAGGGATCCTAACTAGGCTAGCTATAATCTGTATTTATGCTAGCAGAGAAAATTGCTAACACCTCTTTTTCCAAGTAACTAGTAGAAAGTAATGATTTATGTGGGGCTGAGACTCTGGGGAAATGGTGAGTTAAATTGTGGCCACAATACTTGTTCAGGTATAAAGAATCATACCTGAGGTCTGGTAGAAGAGGAAAATCAGGGGAGCACAAGTTACTTCAAATAAAATTGCAACCACAACCTGATTAAAGGGAGAGATACCTCTTCAGCCATACAGGGAGGAAAAAATGAGCTGGTAATCAAACTTTGTAAACATTGTCTGACAGTCATAATGCAGTGGGGTTTCAGCTACCACATGACAAATAGGTACTTGAACCCTGAAACTCAGCTCCTCTGGTACTATGCTTGTCAATTAAAAGTAGGGTCAACATTTGATTCCATTTACTTGAGTTTTACTGCTTTTTTTTGTTTGTTTTTGCCTCTTCTTCTATCCTTTTAAGAGAAGGGGTGGAGAGAGTGTAGTGGTAGAGACTGTATAGGAACAGTATTCATATTCTTTGCTCACAATATATTAATTTATTCATTTCACCAGAACAAAGAAAATTCAAGTTATTTTACATGTGAAAGTACTATTTTTTTTTAAAAGAACCACTAAATATTAAATCGTGGAAATTTTTGGAGTTGAAAATGAATTTAGAAGCTTATTGTCTTGATTTAAGATTTGATTTCTATCAAACAAGTGATCTATAAAGAATCAAGTTTTTCTGGCAAGGTAGTTACATTTGCCATCATCCACAATATGTCATAATAATATATAGAACATTCTATTTAAATTTATACATTTTTAAATTTTATCTATCATAACAAAGTATTTCTATAATAACATAAGTTTCAATCATTAAATTTATCCTTAGGCAACAAATTTATCAATTTTAAAGCAAAACATATATTTTACTAAAAGGATTGTAGAGACATTTTTTATATATTTTTTTCTTGAGAATAAAGTATCAATGAAATATCAATGTTAAACACAAAATATTTCCTGATCCTAGAAACATTTTTAATTTAAAATGCCTCTAGTCATTCAGTGAAAGTGTCAGTATCCATGAAAAAGTCATGTGCTTAACTCTGCTGAAGGTGGTAATTTTGAAGCTACACTCTTTTTTTAAACAGAAGGGTAGCTTTGCTCCCTAAACATTTAGTTAACCTAACAAATAAATAAATAAATAAATATTGCCATTGAGTTTATTCCAACTCATAGCAACCCTATAGGACAGAGTAGACCTGCCCCCATAGGGTTTCCAAGTAGCGGCTGGTGGATTCAAACTGCCAATCTTTTGGTTAGCAGCCGAGCTCTTAACCACTATGTCACCAGGGCTCCAGAGTTAACCTAATAGACATGCCTATGACACCTTGCAGTTAATTCAAGTTGGCAGAAAATGTTTTGGTAACACCAAAGCTGTGTGATCGGATGGAGGCTGTTTATAAAGTTGATGAAGGATATCCCACAAAATAATTTTCATTAAAATTATGTGGAAATAGGCAATATGTTCAAAAAGTCTAATCAGCACATAGCAGTGTTCCTTCCAACATGCATACTTATTAATAAAAATGGAAGAGAGTGAAGAAATGAAAACATGGTGGTGTTAATTGAGTGGAAATCTACTGATGCAAAGAAAGTCTAAAGCGGAGCAATTGAATAACCTATTACTCTGTTATTGTTCAGGACCAGAAGTCTGATTGCTTGATGAACAGTTGATGTTTTAACCCGTTATTTAAACCTAAACTATAAATTTTGTTTTGTTTTCATGCTTCGTAGAATTAGAATATTTAGGACGAATCTGAAATTTGAAATTATGTTAAGTGACAGAAGGGCCTTGTTTCCTACAAATTATTAAACTCTAACATAAACATAGCATGTGCTAGCAACAGAGTCAAACCTGAAGAATTTGACATTTATATCTACAGAATGTGTAGAGTTTACTTTAGACATTTTAGCCATCCTCCTGAAATAACTAACAACTAGCAATTTTTCACCTTAAATAAATGACACTTTATATAGTCTGTACAGGAGAGGTATTTCAGTTGATTGGGAGGGCATAAATAAATGCAGGTAAAATACTGAAAAGTGAACAGTTACACTGATGCTGTAGTTCTTTGAAGCACTAAATTCCGCAGTTTTATGATAATCTACCTGCTGTATGTAATCCAGGTTTCTGGCGTTGTAGTTATACTTGTCATTATTCATGTCATGTCATAATCTTAAAACTCAGATAATGCAACGTATATCAGTGCTGGCAAAAAAGAGAAAGAGTGCATCTTTTCAGTCCTTTATTAACTGAGATCATTCTAGAATATACAGTTGTTTGGCAATACAAGTGATAAAAACCAGACATGTTGAGAGATCTATTGGTATGGATAAATCTTATCTTGTTTTCCTCCCTAAACTTGGCAGCTACTTTTGACATCTCCCAAGTTAATCTATCAAGGTTATGGAACAAACCGCAGCATATTCGAGCACTAAATTTTGATTGGCTGGGAATAGCATTTGGTTCCTATATCTTTTCTGGAATAAACCACAACATATAGTGAGAGGTTTCTGTGGTAGCGTTTTGTTATATTTCACATAGCACTCCAGAAGAGCTGTTATCCTGTTCCAAATTAGAAATCACATACTCTTTTTTTTCTTTCTTTTTAATCATAGATTTAGTATTTTCAAAAGTAAATAAATGAACAAGGAGCTAAGTTTGATTCAACAAAATAAACTAATCTAATAATATAATTAAGTGAGCCAATAATATATAGTGACACAATAATAAGGGATTTACTATGGGGAAGTCGTTTAGTAATTACAGGTGCTCCCAAATAAGTTACTCTCCAAAAAACTAAAAAAGTGAGGAAATAAGTAGAGAAACAACATAGAAAATTCCAGAAAAATTAAGTGTCTCTCCTTCTTGGTGTAAAAGAGAGTGCTTGGTAATGTGCATGCTTCAGGAAGAGATCAGCACTGATGGTAGTAAGACATGGAGATTTGACCAAATTAGAGCTAGTAGAAAATTCTTAGCCATTTCCAGCAATCAGTGCATGTAGGAAATATGGAATTCTTCATATGCACACCAATATCTCCTAGGTCCATTTAGAAAAGGGAATAAAATCCAACCTGAAGTTGCCTAAGATTTAACAGTATCTTTGATTTAATCTAGGCACAATTTTGGCAGTATGATATGTGATGTAGACATAGACATAGTATAACTGTGATAAGTGTGCCTGCTCTATTTCAGAAATCCCCAGGAGTACTTTGAAAATGAACATTGTTCAATTATACCTTATGTGATGAATGAATATTTGCATAAATAAGTATGCTACAAATACTACTTTGAAATTCAGAGACTGATTGGGAGAAACACAGCTATTCTCTGTCTTCTCGTGGTTTAATGTCATGAGCCGTGAGAATTGAGAAGTCTTAATTTAGCCAACTTTTCAACACTAAACATCTGTGAAGCTACTAAAATTGTATATTCCCAGAATAATTTTTGCGTCCAGCTCTCTGAACATTAAGAGAAAGGCTTTTAAATGCCGTTAATATAGATTTACCACGTCCTAAAGTTCAAACTCTAACCTAACCTACAGGTTAGCTCTCTGTACCACCACTCTTAGTGAAGCTTGGAACAAGTCTTTGCTTTCAAGGGCATTCTATATTCAAGGTAAGATTTCCCCGCAAAGGTTAGCAAACCTGAAACTTAACTCAGGCAAGCTCTGGTTGAACTCATTCTGAGTATTCAGCAATTTCTTCACTATAATCACTTGGAAACTGGTAACATAGATTATGTGGTTATCTCTATTAAAATTCTAGTTAGTGATTGGTTTAAAACCTGGAAGACTTCAGTGGAAGATTTACTCTATGTGTTTGAACAAATCTCCTGTAGGAAAGATATAATTTAAATCAAATCATTTCAAATTCTGATTGAAACCACTAGTCAGGAAGACTCGTAATCAATGCTTATGTGAAAAAATGAGTATGTGTAATTTGATACAACTTCAGTGTATTTTTCTCATAGCTCAGATGGATGTTTTATATTAGAAAGTACACACATTGTGAAGCAATGATTGCATTATGTTTTACATTATATCTGTCATTGCATTAGAAAACCTTCTGGCAGGTTTAGACATGCCCATTAAACACCATTCATCACTTAGTAATAGCACCTTGCTTAGTGACGATACATTTACTCTTTATTTCAGCTCATAGATTCTGAGGTAACAGAGGTCAGAGTGTTTTACCACTATCATCATTTCTTTCATATGATGCATGTTTGTTATGGAGAAAAATCTTTATTATTTTCTCTGCATTACCAGGTACCTACCATTCAAACCATTATCACATCATTAATTTTTAGATTCTTATTTGTGATTTTTGATTAAGTTCTGTTTCCCTAAAAAATATAACCCTGAGATCAGGAGTTAGTGTCTTTGCTCAGCATTGGGTCTCTAGTGCATCCATAGTGCTCAAAACATGGTAGTTGTTAGATAAACATTTATTGAATAAATAAATTGAATGAATAAAGACATTACAATATCCCTTTTTTCATAACCCTCTGTCTATAAAAAATTCCATTAAAATGTCTCCATGTATTTGAGAGACATTTTAACATTTAGTAGGGGTTCTGGCATTAGTTAACCTGCATGGCAAGCTGCTATGAGAAAAAGACCTGGAAACACAGTGACTTAATAAGATAAATGTTTATTTTTGTTTCACTCATCAATATGGATATGAGTGTTCTAGGCTTACAGGGCTTGCTCTTCTCTACAGTTCTACTGGGACTGGATCTTAGCAATATCTCCAACTAATGAACTTTTAAAAATATGGAACACTGGACACTGCATCAAAAGGTCCTTTAAATGTCCCAGTGCCCCATAAAAGTAAGAGCTTTGCAGGTATTGGCCTCTCAAATTTTTCCATTTAACTTTTTTTTTTAATTTATCAACTGTCAAAACCTGGATTTTTTTTTTAGAAAACTTCAGCATAAGACAATTTTTTCTTGGTTTTAAATAACTGTGAATCTTATAACTGCATTTAAGCTGTATAAAGACACATATGTATGTCTTGGTATACAAAGACTTTTTTTTTTTATTGTATTTCAGGTGAAGCCTGACAGAATAAATAGTTTCTCATGAAACAGCAGTACACATGTTGTTTTACGACATTGGATAACAACCCCACAACATATTAACCCTCCAAATTCTCAACATTTTTTTTTTTTTTTGGTGAAAATACACATAGCCAAAGATATACCGTTTCAAAAATTTCTACGTACACAGTTCAGTGACATTGACTATGCTCTTCCAATTGTGCTGTTATTCTCACTTAAGATGAAGGCTTACAGAA
>NW_004443948.1:2181537-2211759 GCF_000243295.1 Trichechus manatus latirostris | reverse complement strand
TTCTCCCTTGCTCCCGAAGGGATGAGACCAGTGGAGTATCTTAGATGGCTGCTCACAGGCTTTTAAGACCCAAGACACTACTCACCAAGGTAGAAGGTAGAGCATTGTCAAAGACATTTTTGACCAATATGTTGACAGTGATTATCTCTGGGGGTTAGATTTATAGGAGGATATCTCTTTGATCATAATAAATTTCTGTAATGTAAAAATTTTAAAAACTTTATAACACTTATATAATCAGGAAGAAGATATTTTAAAGAGAATCACATTTTGAAACGTACTTCATTATGGTGACGACCATTTTAGTAATTTGTGACAGAACAAAGGAATTATGCCAAAACCTCTTCCCAAAACAATCCCCTAAATTTTTGACATTAAAAGCCTACCTTTAAAAAAAAATTAGAAATATAAAAATAGTGCCAAAGCCCTTACTTTTAGAAAACCAGGATGTAATTAGTATTTCCAACGATAGTAAAGTAAAAGATATTAACTTTAAACTTTTGAATGTCAAAAAATCATTATGATAAATATGAAACCCAGTTGGGAACTGCTATTTGAAGAGAATGAGCCATTAATTGAAACTATATCCAACATGTGCCAAATTCTTACAAAACTTATACAAAAATAATCCCCAATGTCAATGTAAAAAGAACTATACAAAATTCAGTTTCATACATAAGAGAATAAATTTAATCAAGCTTCATTCTTTATTTATTCAATACACCTTCACAATACTCTTCCATGCAGTTCTGAAATATTGCATATTTATTTTACACAATCATACCCGTCAGCACAAAAGTCCGCATTTCTTAAAAAATGCTGCCTAAAATCTTTTCAAATAAGTGCCAAATGGAGAGAGTGAGAAAGTGATA
This sequence comes from Trichechus manatus latirostris, assembly GCF_000243295.1. NCBI lineage: Eukaryota > Metazoa > Chordata > Mammalia > Sirenia > Trichechidae > Trichechus > Trichechus manatus. The sequence continues at coordinate 2,210,887 of NW_004443948.1, read as the reverse complement.
AAGAAGGCTGGTGATAAGGTTGTTGAATAAAAGTAGGTAACAAAACTGATTGAACCTAAAGGACCCAATAGTATTAGAGAAACATTTGCCCCTTCATTTGGGAGACTGGTCATGTTTTAAAAATTTAGTTGAATCAATGAGTTGAGTTTTATATTTTGCATTTCAAATTTTAACTCATAAGACTTAAATCTTACTTTTGGACTTTTACTTAGACAAGATATTAAAATTCTTGAATATATGCATATATATAATTATATATTATATTATATGCTATATTAAATAAGATATATTACACTTCTGAATAATACAGCAGAGCTCTATAAATATCTCATTTACAAAACGCAAAACTACCTTTTTTTGTAATGTTCTTACTTGATAAATTTCACCAATAGAGAAAATTCATTCCATTATCATGATGCTAGTAAATCTTCATATAGCACCTACTACCTATGTTAAGTCATTTAATCCTCATGACAAACCTATAAGAAAGTTATTTCCATTTTACGGATGAAGAAGCTTGTCCAAAGTCCTGCTGCTAGGACCGGGCTGGGACTTGGACCCAGACAATCTGGTTCCACAGTTCAATCACTAAACCCCATAGGGTTTCCAAGAAGCAGCTGGTGGATTCAAACTGTCAACCTTTTGGTTAGCAGTCGAGCTCTTAACCACTGGGCTACCAGAGCTCCAGCTATTGCAACAGGTGAAGTGAAATATATCTTCTTCCACACACACCAGGGAAGACCGTTTTTCCCACTCTGTTATACATCAGGAAAGAAAAAAAATATTGAAATACTTTATTTTGCTTTTATTTGAAAACATATTAAACTGATATCCTGTATTTTTATGAAGAATATACTTAAAATATTACAATCTGTAAATTAAAATAATCTGGCACTCAGAAGATAGTGTTGTGTTAGGACTAACAAAGCACAGATTGATACAAATACTTGCCTGATTTTGCTGAGTATATTTTGAGCGTTTGCTCTATGTAACCCACAGAGCACTGATTGAAGTAGAAGGATTGCATAAGATTCTCTAAAGAGGACTGCCAGAGAAAGTGCATGGCAGAGAAATTTCATCAGATTTGTGCCAAGGACAAGGAAATACACCCAATTAGTTTACTACATTTATTTAAATTAGACTAATGGATTGCAAACTACAGAAAGGACAAACATACACTGATTTTAAAAACAAAAAGTTATATTTATACGTATGTGTGCATGTATACACATATTTGTCCATGTATACATACATATATATGCAAGTTTGTGAGTTATATCATTGGTATATTTTGGTATGTTTGATAATGACCTTGGTCTTTTGAGTCACCTTATGTGAATGCCCAAACTGGACAATGAAAAAGGAAGACAGAAAAAGAATTGATGCATTCAAATTATGGTGTTGGCCAAGAATATTGAATACATGGACTACCAAAAGACAAACCAATCAGTCCTAGAAGAAATACAACCAGAATACTCATTAGAAACTAGGATGGCATGACTTCTACTCACTTACTTTGGACATGTCATCAGGAAAGACCAATAGCTAGAAAAGGACATCATGTTTAGTAAAGTAGAGAGGGTCAGTGAATGTGAGGGAAACATTCAAAGCGACGGATTGACACAGTAGCCACAACAATGAACTCAAACATGCCAGCAATCATTAAGATGGCACAGGACTTCACAGCAACTAACAACAACAATAATTAATGATTAAAAAAATTTTTTTTTTAATTTTATGTGTTTGAATTGGGTTTATTTGAAACATTTCTATTTCATTTCATTAATTTGTAGTAGATATCCATTCGGAAAAAGCAAGACTGGGCGACAGGTCCCAACCTTGATTCTATTCTCTGGGAGATTTTCTCTAAGGCCCCAGGTTCCAACCTCTGGATGGTTCTCCCTTTGTCATTATTGTCTACCCACATCTTTGGGCGCTATAGAGCTTTTGTATTCTCCTTCCTACTTTTGGCCACAAAGGTTGTTTTAAGGTCTGAACACTAAAATATTTTTTAGTCCAGGATTGTGGTTTCTTTGGAAATAATAAAATCTTCTTAAAATCTAAGAGGCTTTAAAGTTATTTCCGGCAAGCTGGTTTCATGTGCCAGTAACCACATCCAAAGTTTTAACTAGACATAATTCTCATGCCTGATTTCTTTCTTTTGTTCTTACCTCCATCTCTCTCTCTCTGCGTTTCTTTCTGCCTGTCTCTCTGCCTCCAACAAGGCCGTTTAAGGGCAGATAATTTAAAGCCATTAGGAAAAAAAAAATAGTCTTGGGTGGGACAGTAACACTCTTAATGTAATCATCTGATCTTTGCTGTAAGACCTCAGTACTTGGATCAACTGAGAAATATTACTGGGCCTTTGGCATTCAAGTATTTTTTTTTTCAATGCTACCTATTACTTGAGGTTCATCGTCTTACCCAAATTACAAAATCCTTTGATTCCACCTTGAAAGCCAGCCAATTCTTGCCTGAACTTATCTCTTACTTACAATACTTTGTTAGGGGCAGCCCGGAGGAGTCAACACACATTCTGACTTTTTCTAGCCACTTTCCCTAAAATAACAGGTTTAGTTGGCACATGAAATTACTTCCAAGGTATCTAAGGCCTTTATTTTTACAAGTGTTTAACATGGCAGAGTAGGTGTCTCCAGTCATAACTCCTATATCTGTTTCTTCATTTTCTGCTGACAACTCATTCAGTCAATATTATACATTTAGGTTTTCTGGTACCAATGTATGTTTTATGGTAGTTAGTGCTAGTTAGTAAAATATCAGCTCTAATATGTGTGAATCGACAAAATGAAGTTAATTTTTTTTCATGTAGAGTTCAGTTAATGGCAAGAAGGGAGCTAGGGACTTTGTTTCATGTAGTCACTCAGTGACTCAGCCTGCTCCTGTTACCTGAAGCCTCAGTCTTCCACTAGCTTCTCTGCATTTGGCTGACAGATGGGAGAAGTAAGCAAAGACGATGCATAGGAGATTTTTATTGCCCAGGACTAGAAATGACACATTTTGCTTTTACCCATTTCTGTTGGCCAAAATTCAGATATTTGGCCACATTTTACTTTAAGTGAGTCTATGTGCCCAGGGAAAAAGGAATGGATCATGTAAACAGCTAGTAAATCTCCGCTGCAAGTAAGAATCAACCTTTTTTTTTTTTTCCTGTATAATGAGTTGGATTATCTTTAAAAATTATGTTTTAAATCATAGATTTGTAATAAATTCTTATTCTTAAAAAGACAAAATATTTCCTAATCTATATACCCACTTTTCCATCATAACAATTTGTTAATCATTTAAAACATATTGGCAAACTGCATTCCATGGTTTGGCTGTCTGGTTTTGTAAATAAAGTTTTATTGGAGCATAGCCATGCTCATTTGTTTACATACTGTCAATGATTCCTTTCAAGTTATAATGGCAGGGTTGAGTAGTTCTAACCGAAATCTTATGCCCACAAACCTAAAATATTTACTTTAAGAAAAAACTTGCTAACCCTGATTTAAAGTATCCAAAATCAACTTTGCATGTGTCTGCTTAGGATAGTGCATAAAAGATTGTTGTTCTCTTCAAAAATGATCTCTTATTGATCTCAAGCCAACTTTAATAATATTTTACTTTAGGAAGTGAATTATGATTTACTTTCTTTTTGACTTGACAACATAATTTTCAATACCTGAGCTTCAGAGAATGAAATGTTTCAAGTAGGAAACAGCATTTAAGTATAAAATCAATGTGATATTGGCAAACTCCCAGGCATGATTCTATATCTTTCTCCATCTGATCAAAAAGCAGTGAAACAGAGAAGTATTTTCAAAATATACATTGCCAAATCTCAAAAGGGAAGTGATACATAAATTTGGCCAATGGAAAATCTGAAAGTTTGATATACTGAGGGATGGTGAGTGAATCAGGGGTATGTGTTATGAGCAGATTTAATGATAACATTTAAAAGACAGTGTTCAGGTTTACATGGAATTTTTAAAATTATTTCTCAGAATCATGTTATGCACACATTTCTCCATTCTATTGGCCAATATTCTTGTCACTCTTCCTCTCTTCCGCTGTTCTTAACTTGAGAAATTGTGCTCTTTAGTCCAAAAATATTCATCTGATTTATATTTAGATGTCAAATTTCTGAGAAAATTCTTCAACAATTTGTCATGTTTTTGAACATAGCCCTGGTAATATTCAAGTTTGTTTCTGTTAATGCCAACATCTTGAACACTGGTGATTTATTTCCAGTGTCTATTTTTTCTCTTGGTTTTTGATCATTTATTCCTGTCTCTTCATATGCCTAGCATTTTAATTAAATGCCAATAATTGTGTATAAAAAAATTGTAGATATTCTGATGGATGTTACTTTTTTCAGAGACAATTTAATTTTCATTTCTCAGGCAGGTAGCATACGGACAGATAATTTTGATCCAATTTGAGACTGATATTTTTCCCAGCTGGTTTCAGGCTATAGGAGATCTGGTCCCCTTCCGCATGTTTTTTACTACTACAGAAGAGATTTCCAGTCTCCACAGAAAGCCTGGGACCTTCTACAACTCCTCTTTTTTCGTGGCCTAATTAACAAAACCAGTTGCCATTGAGTCCATTCTGGCTCATGGTGACCGATGGGTGTCAGAGTAGAACTGTGCTTCATAGCATTTTCAATGGCTTTTTTTTTTTTTTTTAAGCCAGATCACCAGGACATTTTTCTGAGCCACTCCTGAGTGGATTCGAACCACCAACCTTTCAGTTAGCAGTCATACATCTAAAAGCTTGTGTCACTCACGGACTTTTTGTGGAAAGGAGGTCCATTTCGTGTCAACATATCATTGTCAAACTGTTAAAAGCTCTTTTAGTTTTACTGGCCTTACCAGCCATTTTCCTCCTACTTTCTTGACTTTTCATCCTTTCAAGCAAAGATTAGGAATAGGTAAAGTCTTAGGGGGAAATTTACACCAAATGTCACTTCATTTCTCTGGGATTCTCTTTTCTCCCAATTTGGCTCCTCAAGTTCCTGCTGCCATGGTAATCCTGAATTTTTTTCCTTCGCATCTCAGTGAGTTGGCCATGAAATCCAGGATGGTATTCTCCGCTCAGCCTTTAAGCCTTGCCCTGGGAAGGTGCAGATGACTCAGGTGAAAAACTAAGTGGTAAAAACGGCTTTATTCATTTCATTTCCCTTCTCTTAGGATCTTGACCTCTCAAATCCTGGCTTCTTTGTCTGCACCAAGACTCCTTAAAGCTGCAGTTTGCGTTTCTTAAAATTTAGCCAGCTTTAATAATTTCTTGGCAGAAGAGTCTATCTGATACAAGTGAATCATAGATGGTGGCAAGGAAGCAAAATCTATATCTATATATACATATATGTATATATATATTACAGAACAGTACAGGCAGGTGATTCTGGGTTTGAATTCCCTATCTACAGTAATAAATTTGTTTTCTTAGGCATTTTAAAAAATCTCTAAATATTAGCTTTCTTTGCTATAAATGAGGATAATTATGATAGTTTATGAGATTGTCTTGATGATTTAAAATATATATATGTATATATATCCCCTAGCAGAGCACCTGGAGCATAAATAATATGCAAGAAATATTGGTTCTTTCCCCTTCTTCTTTCTCTTGTTTTATGCAAGGTCATATTTTTGACTGTTATTGATCCATATTTATCAGATCAGTGATGTTTTTATGATATGTGTAATGAGTTTTTAATGATGACCTTGAAGAAATAAATCTGTATAGTATAGCATGCATTATTATATACCAAGAAAATATATTTCATCTGCATATTAGATAACTTCCTAAATATTAAAATTTCATTATTGTTTTCATTATGATATACTTAGAAGGATTTAGCTTCACATAAATAAAACTATAGCAAGGACATAAATGAATACATAATAAAATGACTTATTTTTTTATTAAGATATTGGAAACAGGGTGACGAGAGAGATACGCATTGCATTTCTGCACTAATGATGTAAAATGGACAACATGATCTAAGCTAGATTTAATGACAATAAAAATAATTTTAAATGTATTTTTGGTGTTCTCTGCCTCATATTCTAAAAAAAAATTGTTAATGTGTTTGCCATTTACATGAATGTTGATATATATTAATACTCTCGTCAATGAATCCACCATTTTATTTACCATTCTGTGAATTCTTGTCAAAGATAAAAATCAGTAGTAATTGATAACCATATCTTCCTTTGCTATTCTTCATTGTGAGTTTCCAAATACGGTGTGGTGGACCTGCTTTCTTGGAAGCTGATTACTGATCACTTACAATTCCAAGGCTAGCAATCTAGCAGATCAATGAGAAACTCATTGCCTTGAAAGAGATGAGGTGATAGGTTTGTTGGAACGATTAGCTCCAGTCAAGAAATGTGTGAAATTAACAGACGGCTCTCAAAATTCCACTCAAGAATTAAACAATGCAATCATTATATTCCTAATTTTCTTTGGAGAGAATATTAACTAAATATAAATCCAGAAAATAAATAATGAGGAATTGAGGGCACCATAAACCACAGAAAAGAAAAAGAGCTCAAATACAGGTCAAAAGTTCACTTTTCCTAGTAGAGAATGGGCATTAAGTAAAGTGATCACTGAGGTTGATCAAATTAGGTCAGTCCTCCTAGATGTGAGTTTCCCACACCCTCCTGCCAGCCTTGGGTGAGCATTGCTGAAGAATTAGTGTAACAACACAGGAGAAGCAGTGCAAATAAACTGCAAATAAACCCAATGGCAGCAGCTTTCAAAATTTTGTATTTCTCGTACCAATAAAATTATAAACAATTTTTTAGATCAGTACTGTTTTAATTTCCTAAAGAAGGAAAGTTTTGTATTTTTAAGAAAAGGAAAAAAAAAACCACTAAAAATATTTTCTACAACCATAATTTCTTTCAGGAAAAAAAAAAAGATTTCTTAACAAAATGTAAAACCTGAGATCTAAAAGCAGACCGTCTTAAGGAAAAAATAGTAAAAGAGCTGGCAGTCTTACTTATGCATACACACACACACACACACACACACGCCCCTATATCCATAGTTATTGTGAGGTGCCGTGGAGTCGATTCCAATTCATAGTGACCCCATGTGACAGAGTAGAATTGCCTCATATGGTTTGCTAGGCTATAATCTCTATGGAAGCAGATTGCCAGGACTTTCACCTGCAGAGCTGCTGGGTGAGTTCGATCCACCAACCTTTCTGTTAGCAGCCCAGCACTTAACAGTTCGGGCCACCAGGGCTTCTTACATTCATATTACATTGTTATTATTTTCATTTTAAGGACCAGTGAAACAAAGGCAGAGAATTGCCTCAGAGAGAGGACTACTTTGGAAGATCAGCTGTTACACCACCTTCTTTATGTCTTCCTTGGGCAGAGGGGAGTGTTCCCATTTCATTATCTCATTTTCCTATTTTTACTGCCATAAATATTTTGATAATTTATGTAACTTCTAGCTTCTCTGCTAAATCCATATGAGTTATTTTTCCAGTATGAGAGTCAATTTTAAGTATTATATTTCTGTTTGACACTGAGTATTGTTATGTAGCTCTTTTTAAATTTTAAAGTCTGTGGTTGAGAATGGACGAAGGGTGAAGAAGTAAGCCCTCGTTTTATCTCTTAAGCCTATAAGCTCGCTTTTCAAACTATTGATACTCTGAATATATGGTTGGTATTTTAACCATTTTCTATAATTGTATGATACTATGAAATAATGTTGCAATGCTTACAAAAGTATACATAAACATATATTTTGTTCTCTAGGAAATTATTCAGCAGAATAACACCCATGTGAAAATATTTATTAGACAGAGCCCTGAATTCTAAATCTGCTTCAATTTGGCATTTGCTTAACATCTGTAAGATGAGGATATTAAATTTGATGATGAATTTTTAAAGTTTTTTATAAGTATATAATTTGAAGTTAATCTGTATTTGGTCTTAATTGATTTGGATATATGCATTTTACATTTGTGTAGAAGTGGCCAAGAATGTCTGCATCAGATCACCTTCAAGACTGATCTACAATCAAACTGCAGTTGCGTCCTAAAAAATGGAGGCTTTCTTTTCTTCTCTCTCTTTTTCATAAAATTATAATTTTATATAAAATTGTAGCAAATCACATTGTGTACCTTCTTATTTAGTATGAAACAGATGTTCGAAGTTAATGGTATATTTGTTGTTGATTTTAGAGATGAAAAGGATATAAGTAGCCATCTAGTGTATTGGTTCCTAATCCAGGTACCCAAATTCCTAAAGGTATTTTCAAGTAGTAATGGAGTACTGAAAATTATATGAAATATTTTCAAAATTTTAATTATAAATATTTGCAATTTTTAATTAAAAATGGACTGTACACTCTCAGGAGAACTGGTTGCATGTGCAATGGTTAAGCACTTGGCTGTTAACCAAAAAGTTGGCAGTTGAAATCACCCAGAAGCTCAGTGGAAGAAAGACCTGGTGATCTGCTCTAGTAAAGATTAGAGCCTTGAAAACCCTATGGGCTGTTCTACGATGTCACATGAGGTCATTGTGAGTCAGAATCAACTGGACAGCACCTAACAATGACTGTCTATCTAGAAACATCACTTTTTTCCTTCTAGCTATAATTATATTTAATTGTATGGTTATACTCATTATAGTCCATTATGATCAGAAACTCAACTGGCCAGTAAGTAAGTCTGACTAACTTGGCAAATAGTAATTATTGACTTAAACTGCAGGGGTTATTTTTTTGGTTTGTTTGTTTTTCTTGTTTTTTTGGTTCTGTTTTGTTTTTAGTGTCCATGGAAGGAAATTAAATGCCTATGGAGGTGAAAAATAATGAAAAGAATCTTTCATGGTAAAAAGGTTAGAAGTCTATGCTTGTAATTTCTTAAATTAAGAAAATAAGGATGGTTGCAGTTTCAAATAAGATGATGGATTAACTAAACTATTATTTAAATTCAAGTGAAAAATAAAAGTTAAAGATCATAGAGGATCTGGGGCTTAGATATTAATCCTGCAGAAACCCTCTGGTGAAAACTCTTGGAATAAGAATTCTGACAAGGAATAAAACAAAATCAGGAGAATATCATGAGGTTAAGGGAATAAGAATGAGGAAATACCTTTGCAAATATACTAAAGTAGCAAGGGCAGAGAGAGGGAGAGAGATGAAGAGAGAATGATAATACTTCCTACTCAGACACAAGAATTAAATTCTATGTGATACCCTCATGGCTGTGGGCTTAGGGAGGGAAGGAGACTTGAAGTCCTTAGAATTTGCTGATGTATTTATGTTATTTGGGTGGTAGATAGAGAAATTGATTAATTAATTGATGAGGAAAAATAGGTACAATGTAAATGTTCGTAAGGTAGAAGTAATCACCAAATTATAATAGTAATAAATAATAATAATACATAACACTAAAATTGATAAGAAATTTTGATCAATCTAAGGAAAACAGAAAACTACAGAACAAAAATGTATAATTAATAATAAAGAAACAAGACAATAGATTAGTCTTAAGGTATAAATAATCAAAATAAATACAGGTGGCTGACAATTATCAATTAAGACAGAAGTTTTTTAGAGCATTAAAAATAAAAAAGAACTCTAGTTAATTATTTTTTTTTTTTAAGTAACCACTAAAAAGAAAAAGATACAAATTGAAACAAAGGAAGAGGAAAAGACATTGTTGAAGACACTGGTAGTACATGTGGTAGTACATGTATCCCAGGTCTTTGGCTCATCTGATCTCAGGACAACTGCAGGGCAGTTTCATGCATGTTGCCAGGGTTTTTCATCAAGGGTCTGCCACCTGGCTTCTGTGCTGCCGTAGGACTTCCTCAGAAGTTTCAGAGGGCCACTCAGGCTGAAGCAGTCACCACCTGGAAATACATGAGAGTTAACACCTGCAGAAGCAACCCTCAACCAGTGAGGGGTGGGAGTGGTGAGATCAATGTTTCAGCTTCCTCCCCTCCGGTCTAGTGGGGAAATTCTGAGCTGTGTTGTTCTACATGGTTTCTCGGAGGGTACCCACTGGAACTGAGCCCCAGTAGTTTAACACACCTCTTTTGACCTCTTCTCTGCTTACTGTCCCAATTTTCCCACTCCCTCATTTGTGTTTCCTATTGTGAAGGAAACTCAAATAAAAGAGATATACCTGCCAGATATGAACCATCAGCAAACTGATGAAACTGTAAGATCAGACAAAATAATATATGAAAAGTGCACACTATATGCTGGAAAATGAACAATAGAGGGAGAATATATAAGCCTCTTGAATATTAATATGTATCTAAAATTATAGTTCAATAATATCTGAATAAATAACTAGCTAAACTAGAGACAATTAGGTAATATAACAATCATAGCTGCAGATTTTTTAGGTACCCCTTTTAGAAATCAAGCAAAAACAAACTAATACATAGAAGATGTAAGTAGCATGATAAGTTAGACTAAAAACTTAAGGAGAACCTTAAATTTAAAAAAAAAAACTAAACAGAATATATACTGATCTGATAATGCATAGAATATTTCAACAAATAACCACAAAACCATAATAAATTTAAAAACACCACCACCACAAAGGCTATATTTTCTAACTGCAATACACTAATCTTAGAAAACATATGTCTGGAACCAAGAACAATCATACTAATAAACAACACTTGGGTTAAAGAAGAAATGATAAAGAAATATGCCAAATAATTAAAAATATTTTAACTTGATTTTAAATAGAATTTTTAAAACAGCATTATAAAATTTAATTATAAGAACAAAAATCTGTAAATAGCTGAATCTATTTCCAAAAATAAAAGATAGAATAAGACCAGGGAGTAATTATTCATCGTATCAAATGTTTATATAATGCATTGTAAGTCAATTATTTTAAAACAATGCAACACTGTTTCAGTTATAGACAGATATACACTTGGAAAAAAAATTGAGAATCCATAATCAGACTGCTGTGCATATGGGAAAACTCAAGGTACAGATCCAACTCATTTGTATCTGTCATAATATGGTATTCATTTGATTACCGGGACATTACACAGAGCATCACACAGGTGAGTTATATTGATGATATTCAGTTTGTATCTGCGGAGCAGCAAGCAATAAGCATCCTGAATGCTGTAATAAGATACATGCATGCCAAAAGTTGGGAGATAAATCCTTGAACATTGAGGTCCCTGTCACTTAAGTTGTTACAGATCCAGTAGGCTGGGGCACATTGTAATGTCGTCTCTAAACTGAAAGATCAGTTTTGATTCGGAAGGCAATATATGCCTTATTTTGGGTGCTGGTCCAAGTAATTTACTGCATAAACTAAAGGCTTCCTGCTGTTACTTAACTCTTACTTGTTTGAGCGTCTGTTTTTGGCTTATCACCTAATTCCATTATACGAAATTCTTTTTGTTTGAAATACTAGAGTGGTTTCTATTTTCTTGAAACCACTGACTTATACAATTCATAACCAAAGACATAATCCATATGCACTATAGTGAGCATCTATGTGGGAAAAAGGATATAGAGAAGGAATCAGGGTAGAAAAGGAAACTAAATACAAAAGATGGAGCATGAGGTAGGTGTTCTATCAATTAGAATCGAATTAAGTCTGCTCATCAAAAGCAGTATGCCTGAAACTAAGATCAAGCATCCTACTAAAGTCTGACTATATTCTTGGTGGCAAAATTAGGACTAAAAGCCTCATCTCTTGCATTGAAATCTCTTCTATGATTCTTTCTACTGTTCCATGGTTTCTTTCCACCTGCTTTCATGGTTTAATTTTTATTCTACTGTTGCTGTGAACTTCCTTCAGAGAAAAAATAAAGATATACGTTGAAAGGTACACTGTGAAGCCAGGAGTCTTCAGGGTAGGAATTACACACTTGAAGGAAGATAGTTATTATAAGAGTTCCCGTTAAAAACAGTGCTACATCTTTCACCCAAAGCTATGCGGTTTGTTTTTCTTTCTTTGGGAGTATCACAAACAACTTGTAAAGTTCTAGCCAAACCTTTGAGGTTTGCCTCTCCATTAAGTGTCTGAAACAAGCCAACGGCTGTGAAGGTAGCCAAATGAAACAATGGAAACCACAAGACTTGCTGGCCTTGCTCCTCTAGCCGTTGCTGGATTTTGAGCCCCTGGAGAGAAAAGCACCTGAGTCACATTTGTATGTGGTTAGAGCACTTGAGAGTTAAGCCTCTTAACTAATGCTTCTTGTTTAATTTGAAACAAAGAAATAAAAAGTGTCGGATACTCAAAAAAGGAAGAAGAAGTATTTTTGCTCCTCTCATTCCTGTTGTTCATAAATTTATTCGTTGTTTTAATTGTTTGCATCTGAAAGGAGCCAGCGCAGAGCTGCCTGCAGCCACAATGTACTCCTATTTACAGGAGTTCTGGAGGGCCCAGCGTCTCATACCTCCTCATTTATAAAAATGGAAACCTCTGGGCAACACCAGCTGGCACAATAAACTCTATATGGCTTGAAAACAGAGTTAATATATTTTAAAACGCTGTTGTTCTCTGGTAACATTTAGGATGTTATTTAGTCAAAGTTTATTTTTAAATCTCTGGCTCAATTTATGCCCTAGACAGGACTGTGTTGTACACTACGTTTGTCTTCAGTGTCTTAAGTCTTTTGCATCGATTTTCTTCTCTAGTCCCAACTCTTATTAGATGGTAGTGCAAATTCAACTTAGCTAAGATGTATAAGCAATTTAACCTCTGGAGCCAGGTCACCAGCATCCCTTAAACTTTGTAGCCTCAGCTTAACTACTTTATTCCTCATAGAATTGTTGTGATATTAAATGCATGAATATACATAACATGCTTACGAAAGTGCCTGGTGCATTGGAAAACATCAATAAATATTTGCCGCTAGTAGGAGTAGTAGTAATAACAGCAGCAGTATGCCCCAGTAGTATATTAGGTAAAGGACTATGGAGGAAATGGGAAATTCTGATTAACCTTAAGAGATATAGTTAAATTTTTACTTGACAACAACTTATAACAGCTCCGAGGTCTTTCCAGTCAGCATCATTTATGTTTTTATTGAGCTCAAAAACTAGCAATAAATAACTAAACTCTTTAGACTAATGTTTCCTGCATTTACTAGAAGAGAGTTTTTGGAGAGCTGGGCACATTTATTCACTAACCTACTCAATTATTCATTTATTCTTTTATCAATTACTGGATTACCTGGTGTTCCTGGGTATGTTAGATAGAGTAATTCCAAAATTTCTGTGACTGAAACAAAAGAAAGTTTGATTCTGACCCATGCAACAGTAGAATGTGGGTACTCCTGGTTAGCATACAGATTTCCCCTACATGGTGGTACAGGGACATGGGTTCCTTCCATCTTATGGCTCTACTGTCTCCCAGGGCCTCACAGTGTTATGTTTCTCACCACAGATAATGTAGAAATGATAGTGTCTTAGTTACCTAGTGCTGCTATAACAGAAATACCACAAGTAGATGGCTTTAACAAACAGAAATTTATTCTCTCACAGTCTAGGAAGTTAGAAATCTGAATTCAGGGTGCCAGATCCAGATGAAGGCTTTCTTTCTTTGTTGGCTCTGGGAGAAGGTCCTTGTCCCTGGTCTAGGAGCTTCTCAGTGCAGGCACCCCAGGTCCAAAGGACGTGCTCTGCTTCTGGTTCTTCATTCTTGGTGGCATGAGGTCCCCATGTCTCTCTGCTTGCCTCTGTCTTTTATATCTCAAAAGAGATTAACTCAAGATACAACCTGATATTATAGATTGAGTCCTGCCTCATTAACATAACTGTCTCTAATCCTGCCCCATCAACATCATAGAGGTAGGATTTACAACACATGGGAAAATCACACCAGATGACAAAATGGTGGACAATCACACAATACTGGGAATCCTGGCCTAGCCAAGTTGACAGATATTTTTGGGGGACACAATTCAATCCATAACATTCTACCCTTTTGCCCCCCAAAATTCATGTCCTTGCCATATATAAAACACATTCACACCATCATATCATCGCAAAAGTCTTAAATCAACTACAAGTCTAAAATCCAAACATTCCTCTTCATCTGTGAAATCTGGTATACAAGTTATCTGCTTCCAAAGTACAATGGTGGAACAGGCACAAACTAGACATTTCCATTACAAATGGGAGAAATTGGAGGGAAAGAAGGGATACCTAGCACCAAGCAAGTCAGCAGAACACATTACATTATTTCTCCAGGCTTGAAAATAATCTTCTGTTCTCTGAGACCATTTAGGTAATGGCCCTGCCCTCCAGACTCAGGTGTTGACCATGCTCTCTGGATTCTGGGTGGAGGCCTCTCAGCCCTAGACTTCAGCTCCACCTTCCAGGCCTACTGGAATGGCAACTCTGCTGCTTCAGATTTGGGCAGCCCTATTCTCCTAGTCCATCTGAGTGGGAAGCTTACCCCCGAGACCCCAGCAGACTCTGTTCTTCTGCCCCTTGGGCATGGCAGCCCTGCCCCCTCAGCTTTGGGCAGTGGCTCTGGCCCCATCCCATCAGCACTTATGAAAGGCAGGCCCATACTCTGAAACTGAGTTGATGAAGATCTGACTCTTTGCAACCTAGGAGGCTGTGGCCCCACCCTTTGGAACCCCAAAGGCCATGACTTTACCTTTTGAGACCCTAGAGGTCATGTCCCTACCCTTTGAGTCTGAGGCAGCTTTGCTTCCTGTGTTCCTTGTCTCTTCAGCTTCTGCTTCCTGGTTCCTTGCCTGTAGTCCCCTTGGGCCTCACTGCCTGCATTTGTCCTGCTGGGGCAAGTGTTCCATAGCTCTTTAACTCCACCAATAAATGTCTGGAGGCACACCCCTTTGTCAGTAAACTTCAGCCAGAAGGCACTCAGCTCTCTTGGTCTTTAGATCTGCAAGCCTAGCTCCACTGATAAGTGCCTGGAGGCACCCAATTCCACCAGGAAGCCTCCTCTGTAAAGGCACTCAGCTCTCTTGCTCCATGATCAGCTCCATGCCATCTTGCACTGGTCTCCAGATTCTGTTGCTGCCGTTTCTATGCTGCTGCTGTTCCTCTGCTGCTACTTCTCGTCATTTGCACCATCTCCAGTATAATAGCTCTCCTCACTTTCTTCTGAGTCCTCACCAGAATTGTAGTTGATGTTCATAATTCCTCCAACAGTCTCTTCAAAGAAATCTAGGCTTTTATTATTAGGTACTTTAAAACTCTTTCAGCCTCTACTCATTGCTCAATTCCAAAACCACTTCCATATTGTGAGTATCTGTTAGAGCAGAGTCTCACTCTCAGTACCGAATTTTATCTTAGTTATCTAGTGCTGCTGTAACAAAAATACCACAAGTAGAAGGCTGTAACAAACAAAAACGTATTCTCTCACAGTCTAAGAGGCTGGAAGTCCAAATTTATGGCAACAACTCCAGGGGAAGGCTTAATCTCTGTTTGCTCTGTGGGAAAGAACTTTCCTTATCATTGATCTTCCCCTAGTTTAGGAGTTTCTCAGCACAGAGATCCCAGGTCTAAAAGATACATTCCCTTCCCGGTTCTTCATTCTTGGTGGTGTGAGGTCCCTCTGTCTCTCTGCTCACTTCTGTCTTTAATATCTCAAAAGAGATTGACTCAAGATACAACTTAATCTCCTAGATTGAGTCCTGGGTCATTAACATAACTGTCTCTAATCCTGCTCCATTAACTTCATATAGGTAGGATTTACAACACATGGGAAAATCACATCAGATGACAAAATGGTGGACAATCACACAATACTGGGAATCCTTGCCTAGCCAAATTGACACATGTTTTTGGGGGACACAAGTCAATACACAACAAATAGGTAAGGAAAATTGTTTATTAATTGTTTTTTTCTGTTAGTAAAAAATACCACTTCTACAGACATGACTCTATCCAAATGCAAAAGAATTTTGGAGAAATAGACCCTGCCTCGGTAACTCTTTATAAGAAACAACTCAATCTTATAGAAGAGAGAACAGATTTTTTTGGATGGCTAGCCACCTCTGTCATACTGGGAAACAGAGAAGAATAAGATCCACCCTCGTTTATCAAGGGAATAGTGGGACACAGGCTGGAAACCAAAAGGTGGGGGAGACTCCTTGTTATGTCTGGGTAGGTCAAGCAATGCTTCAGAGAAGATGTAGAAATCCTTTGCTTCCTGAATCAACAATAATTAACACAAAAGGAAGGGTTGTTGTTGTTAGGTGCCATTGAGTAGGTTCTGACTCATAGTGACCCTATGTACAACAGAACGAAACACTGCCTGGTCCTGTGTCATTCTCACAATCGTTGTTATGCTTGAGTCCATTGTTGTAGCCACTGTGTCAATCCATCTCATTGGGGGTCTTCCTCTTTTTTGCTGACCCTTCACTTTACCAAGCATTATGTCCTTCTCCAGGGACTGGGACTTCCTGATAACATGTCCAAAATACATGAAATGAAATCTAGCCATCCTGGCTTCTAAGGAGCTTTCTAGCTGTACTTCTTCTAAGACAGATATGTTCGTTCTTTTGGCAGACTATGGTATATTCAGTATTCTTTTCCAACACCATAATTCAAAGGCATCAATTCTTCTTCTGTCTTCCTTATTCATTGCCCAGCTTTCACATGCATATGAGGTGATTGAAAATATCATGGCTTGGGTCAGGAAGGTTATCATATTCTTAAAAAGGACTATGATTTGCAGAAGTACAGAGGCCAAGTAACTCTGAAAGCCTGGAGCATAGGCATGGACAGCTAACTGGGAGATAAGCAGCATGTTCCCTTAAACACTGTTTTGTAGGGTGCATAAACCATTTTTTGTTTTCTAATACACAAATAACTTATTGATGTATTAGAAAAATTACCCTGAAAACAGGGTATAATACATTTGGATACACTAGGGCTCTGAAGCCAGTTAACAGATGACTTACTATAAGTAGGGGTAAGTGGAGATGGTAAACTCTGCAGGAAATTCAAAAAAGTTTTGATATTTTACTTCCTGAGTGGTTACCTATTGTCTTAGTTAGCTAGTCCTGCCTTAACACAAATACCACAAGTGGGTAGCTTTAAAGAACAGACAATTATTTTCTCAGTTTAGGAGACCAGAAGTTGGAATTCAAAGTATGACTCTAGGGGAAGATCCTTCCTTGTCTATTTCAGCTTCCAGTAGCTGTCAGCAATTCTTGGCATTCCTGAGCTTGTACACGTGTCTGTCTCCACCCTCTGTCTTCCTCTTTCCTGTGTGTGTGTATGAGGGCTTTGAACCAATTTGTTCCGGTTCCAACCCCTGCTGAGAATTTGCATTTGCACCCCAATATACTGAATCAGAACCTACATTTTAACAAGCTCTCCAGGTGATTCTTACGTATAATAAATTTTGAGAACCGCTGCTGTAGTAGTTATTTTTCAGAATTGGTTCCTAACCAGCAGCATTA
The DNA here is from genome assembly GCF_000243295.1 of Trichechus manatus latirostris. NCBI lineage: Eukaryota > Metazoa > Chordata > Mammalia > Sirenia > Trichechidae > Trichechus > Trichechus manatus. The sequence goes on along the minus strand of NW_004443948.1, from coordinate 2,193,473 downwards.
GCATCTCCAGGGACTTGTTAGAAATGCAGATTTTCAGTAAGAGTTCCAATCTGAATGAACTGATTTGAAGCCCTGATAGCTATGTTTGTCTGTTCTTTTTATAGCTCATAAATTTAGGATCTACCTGTCTTAGTTACCTAGTGCTGCTATAACAGAAATGTCACAAGTGGATGGCTTTAACAAACAGAAATTTATTCTCTCACAGTCTAGGAAGCTAGAAGTCAGAATTCAGGGTACCAGCTCCAGAGGAAGGTTTTCTCTAGGGGAAGGTCCTTGTCATCAATCTTCCCCTGGTCTAGGAGCTTCTCAGCCCAGGGACCCTGGATCGAAAGTATGCGCTCTACTCCTAGCTCTTCTTGCTTGGTGGTAATGAGATTCCTCTCCTCTCTGCTCACTTCTCTTTTTTATATCTTGAAAGAGATTGACTCAACATGCAACCAAATCCTGTAGATTGTGTCCTGCCTCATTAATGTAAGTGCCTCTAATTCTGCCTCATCAACATCATAAAGGTTAGGATTTACAACACATAGGATAATTATATTAGATCACAAAATGGAGGACAACCACACAATACTGGGAATCATGGTCTAGCCAAGTTGTTACACATTTTTTGGGGACACAATTCAATCCAGAACACAACCCTACTCTGCCAAGACCTCATTAACATAAGAAAATTCCTATTTCTAAACAGGGTCTTATTTACAGAAATATGGGTTAAGATTTGCACACATATTTTTGGGAGACATAATTCAATACATAACACCCATCCTTTCTACATGTGATGTCTGTAGAATTAAAAATTTTATGAGATTTCAGAGAGCTATAAATTGTTTTTTTAATATAGGTTTTATTGAAAAAGCAGTAAGACTAATTACAGTCAAAATATACAGACAGAGTGCAAAACTATGCATGATGGAATAAGCATCTACCACACTGAAAACTCAAAGTAAGAGATTTAAAAACACACACACACTATTACATGGGGGGGCAAAATCAGTTAGGAAATGAGTATACAGCAAAGGAACATTTGGCCCTACTTATCTTTCTTTTGACCACTTACTTCCTTTACATATCCCATAGTTAACGTCCTAGTGATTGTAAATCCACTAGGAGATTTAGTTTACATATGAGTAACTCATCAACCGCTCAGTATTTTCTGGGAACTTGGCAGCCATTTGGGTTCATCACATATTTGAGGGTTATTTTCAAAGGCTCTAGGCTGTCCAGTGCCAAACTATCCTTGGCCCAGCAACTTACCTCCTTTTCTGAAGTAGCTTCTTTCTAGAGAAATTTAATCTGCATGTTTATAATCCATTTAAAATTAGATCATCAAAATATAGTTTTGTAAGAGCTAACCAAAATGCTTGTGAAAGAGTTTCTTTTTTTTATCCCTCCCAGCTAAATGAAGATTTCTTATTTCTTAAACTTCAAGTTTGCTGCAGAGTTAGAAACCCCTTAGAAACTGGTTTTAAAACTTGGCATTCTATTCTGTTATCCCAAAGACATATAATAGGTGCTTTGGAAGTTTCTTTTTGAATGTTTTCGGAACATCACTTGGAGTTTATTCATGTAGGGTTGAGTTGCTTCCTTTCCAGGAAGCCACAATTCTTCTTCCACTGAGAACTTTGCTGAATTCAAAGGAAGCTATGCAGGTGAAATGCCGTGATGGCTTCATAAGAAAGAGGTTGGGATGGATATTTCCAATCCTCTGTTCAAGATAATCTTATGTTCTTCTTCAAGCAAGACCATGTTCAGAATTACTTCCTGCCATGAATATTCTGATTTTCATTGTAGTTTTTCTTGGTGTATTGTTTGCTTTTGCAATCAATCTTCTTTCAAGATCACCTATTTTGAGTATTCATTTTACATATGTTTCCTTATAGGAATCCAGAGAAATTGATGGCACCTGCCAAATCCCCCTGTGAAATGCTATATTAATGATAATTATGTTATGTGTATTGGATGTTATATGATGTTTTTAGTTTATTGGTGGTGTTAACAAGTAAACATAGAAGACTAAATATTTTATCAACATTATTTGTAACCAATTGCATTATTGTCCATCACTAATTCCATTTATTCACTGAAACAATTGTTTGCCTTTAATTTTCATAGAACCTAATATGTTAGGTCCTATGATGACTACTAAGATGAATCTGACAAAATACAAAGCAATATACAAAGCAAAAATGAACTTTGTCCAAGTTTATCCTGTTGATATTAGTTTCCTATCTCTAATATTTATTCAAGGGAAATCCATTAAGTATTTCATATAAGAATTACTGACACAGTTTTTTGATGATTTAATAGGGTTCAAAATTCATAGCTGTGTTATGTGTTTCTGGGTAGTGCAAACTGTTAAGCACTCAACTACTAACCAAAAGGTTTGCAGTTCAAACTCACCCATAGGTGCTTCAGAAGAAAGGCCTGGCAATCTGTTCCTGAAAACCCTAGGAAGCACAGTTTCACTTTGACACATATGGGGTCGCCATGAGTGGTAATCAATTTGATGGCAACTGATTTGGTTTTAGGTTTTATGACTCATAAAAGTTGATTATTTTAATGGAGCATTTTGGCTGGAGTAATTTGATGGAAAAATTTTTGAGTCAAATAATATTCTTTTTGACCCTACTACAATACCTTTATTTAGTTCCTTGGCCATCCCCCTTACTCTGATCAGTATTTATCCTTTCCTGTCCATTTCTCATCTTCTCCCACACATTGGGTCTATTGCTCCACTATTTAGCCTTTACTTTCATGAACACAATTATAACATTTTTCACTCATCTCATACCAAAACCTACAGATTTTCAGTTTTCTTCCTACTGGAACTCTCAGCAACATTTAGCACTGTTGATTATGCCGATGCTGTCCATCATAAGACGCCCTCTTTCTTTAGATAGCAACACTCCCTCCTGGTTGTCCCTCTGTCCTTGGATATCACTTCTCAGTCTCTTTAGTTGGCTCTTTCTCCTATACCTGACTGTCATTATTTTAGTTCTTTATGACAACCTAGTTAAACAGGTATTATTCTTACTAGTTTACACGCAATGAATCTGAAGATGTTTTCAGGTTATGTAAATAATAAATGACAGAGCTAGAATTTGAACCCAAATCTATCTGCCTCCAAAGTCAGTAATAGTACATACTTTGTCTTCCTGGGCTAGGTCCAGGCTAACACCAATGCTTGCTTCTCTTTCTCTGATGAAGGCATCAGGGAATCAGCTAGCTTTCCTTTTATCTGTACGGCTGCTTCTATTCATGCTTATGTTGAGTTCCATCCATTCAATCTCTTGTGGTTCATCCCCCATATGCCTGCTTTTGGAATGTTGTTGTCGTGTGTCACTGAGTCTGTTCCAACTCATAGCAGCCCTATATTACAGATAGAACTGCCCCCATACAGTTTCTTAGGCTGTAATCATTATGGGAGCAGATACCCAGGTTTTCTCCTCCTGCGTTGATCTTTCAGTTAGCGGCCAAACGCTTAACCATTGTGCTGCCAGGGCTCATGGTTTTGGAACAGCACATAGTCTTTCAAGTCCACCACTTTCTTTTGTTGTCATCTGAGGACTTTACTGCAAATCCCTAATAATAGGAAAGCAAATGGTACAAAGGAGCAGTTTAGATGTGCTTCATAAATAAGTCCATAATATTTCTTGTAGTCATTCCCATAAAGTTTTACAAACAAATGACCCACAAATAAAAGTCACAAAGTTTTTACTACTTATACTTAACAAGAGAAAAGTGAAGTATAATTTATCTTTGCCAACTCTCTTAGCCCTCCTGTATACTTTCAATCTATCACTTTGGAAATCATTGAGATTTCGGTGTGATTGTAACTAATACATTCCCATACGTGTCTAACACCTCTTCTTAGCAGCCCCAGACTTCCTTATGCACAATCATTCTGCAAAGTGTGGATTTATTCCCTTATGAGCATTTTCAAAAAGGTGCAAACTGAAGTGCAAATGACATTCATCTCACCAAATCAATTGGAATGTGGCTGGTGTTAAGGTGGTTTAAAGCATAGGAATATAATGCCTTTTTCAGTGATAAAGATTTTGAATACAAAATGTCTAAGCATTAACATCAGATGCAGCCTTAGTTCAGGCAGTTTGATTTGCAATTTTAATCTGGGGGAGGATTGCGTTTTTGGTGTGAGTTAAGAACTGAGCTTGGAAAACTGAAGAAACAATAAGATAGGTTGTTACAGATGTACAGAATGTAACCCTCCTAACGATATGCTTCTAGATGGGAGGTGAAGGGGCTCTACTCAGGTGACAAATCCGCTTGGCTCTTTCATGCATGCAAGCACTATCTAAGACTAGTTGTGCAGGTAATTTTATTTTTAAATAATTTATTCCTTAAATAATCTCTTCCACATCCTATTAAATATCGGTAAGCATAAAGAAAACAACAACGCTGCTATTAAAAACTGCAACTGATCTCTTTGATTTAAAAAGTAAATTGCTACGCTCTGTTACCCTACTAGATTATGAGTCTCTTAAGTGAAAGGACTAGCATTTAAGTGTCTTTGTTCCTCTTGTGATTCTCACAATGCATGGCACAGAGTAGAAATGCAATAAATGGTTGTTATAATAAACTAAAAACAAACAAACAAAAAAAAATGTTGCCACTGAGTCGATTCCCACTCATAGCCATGAGAACTACCCCATAGAGTTTCCAAGGAGGCTGGTGGATTCGAGCTGTGAATCTTTTGGTTAGCAGTGGAGCTCTCAACCACTGCACCCCCAGGGCTCCATAATAACCTAGAGGGATACATATTACTGTTGTTCCGAGGCAAACAAAATTGCCAAGGTGGGTAAAGAGATGAAACAAACAGTCTGCTGTTACATGGTTTGAAGTTGGAATTACACATTTTCTTATTTGCCAAAACCGGATTCTTAAAATGGCTAAGCATAGGGTTAATTTTGACAGGTAGGTTTTATGTTCTGGATCCACATTAAACATTTGGTTTTAATTGAGGCTTATTTGCTGAGGCCACCCAAAAGCTTCCTTGTAGGAATCTGTTTATGTCTGTATGCCTTTTCCCTGTCACCATTTGCTGATACAGTATTTTTTAATTTCTTTCATTTATGGTCTAAAGTACAATATTCTGCCAATTGAAAGAGAATTCACTAAGTTTGAAAAAAATGTATTTTCCAGTTTTCCACGAGGAAATCCAAAACCTCCATAGTTACATTTGGATGTTTCATTTCACTATTTCGTCCCAATTCACTAGTTACAGATGTTTTTAAAAGTGCTGGAAGGCATAAGACCAAGATCTAACAGGAATATGGAAATTAGCTCAGTAGGTATCCCAAATTTTATTTCCCCTCAACCTCAATGTTAAACTTACATGAATCCAAAATAACTAGTGCATTCATTCAGTTTAATTTTAAAAATAATTAGTAAAGCAGATTGCTTAAAAAAAATAATTGTTTTGTTGCTGATCTTTAATACGGAGAGCAAATGAGAGAGAGACAGAGAGAATTTCTTAACATTTTTTTTTTTCAAATGTAGAAGAAGGTCAAAGGTCTAAAAATCTTATAGTTCAAACATTGCAGTCTTCCTGATTAAGAAAAGCATTTGAAGACTCCAAGAAGCATGTGCTACAAGAATCTGAGGACCAGGTCATAAAATGTCACTCTCTGAAATTAAAGTACATGAATAGATACATAATGAATAGATTAATAATTTGCAGAAGTAATCCAACCAAAGAGATGGTTTATAACTTTGTTGTAAATCAAGACATTTGTGATTTAATTAATCTTCATTTATTTAATGCTATGCACCCTCTCAGGAGCATGGCATTCTGTATTGAATTTTGGAAGAATAAATAAAGTAAAAGAGTGTGTCAGTATTTTCCAAGTGTTAGTGAAAAGAGAACAAGGCATTATTTGAGAGACAGCGGCACTTGGGTAATAGAAAGTTATACTCTGTAGAAAAGCAAAGATAATTTTCCAGGCTCTACCACAGCCTGAATGTAATATCCCTCAAGACCACACAGATCCCTTTGCTGAGATTGCATGCTCAGCATATATTTTTATAGCAACAAAAAGGATGCCACCGTTTGCAAAAATAATTTACTCCAGGAACTGGAAAAGTATGGTCTCCGATGTGAAAAACTGATTTTCTATTTCACAAATTAAATGTTTGCTAAAATAAATAATTTAGCAAGTCCTTGAGCTAAGCATTACGAAATGATTAAGATGGTCTCGGTATTAAAAAAAAAAAAAATTATAACAAGAAAGAATAGAAAGAAAGGAACATAAATAACTCCACTACATGATGCTTGTTGACATCCTGATGGTTTAAATGCAGACAGGAGAGGGCATGATTTGGCTTAAGTTTGTCCTCTGGAAGCTTCCCACGTGAGATGTTTAATTGAGACTCAGTGGATAGTTCGTTGTTCACGAGTTTAGTTAACATAATTTGGTTCAATTAAATTTCATAGAATTGAATTAACTGCATCCCTCTCTCTCTCTCTCGCTACCTTTTTATAAGTTTTTGACAATAACACTATGCATTCAAAATGATGAGTTAAGTATAAATGTATAATAAATAATTTATTGGCAGGGTCCAAGAAATTTAACGTAAATGGCACTGGGTAACTTTGATTTACACTGTATCCTATCTTGACACTTTTATAGTCCAGAAAATAGACGCAATTGCACATGAGTGTACACATGCATGCACACATAAAAATCCAACCAAAAAACTGAAAAATAATGTAGACATTCTTGAGGTTTATTTGGAATAGGACAAATGAGGATTGTGGATATACTCCACATAGTTTAAAAACTCCTCTTTACATTTTCTCTCTCCTTTAATGTTCCCTAGCTACTACATTTTATTGTTTATTCTTATTCCCTTAATGGCTCCCTAGCCAGTCTACATCCACAATTCTTCTTTACAGTCCTCTAATACGCCCAACACCACAATTTAAAAAACTACTCAGTGTTTGACAAAGTTAAAACCTTGCTCTTAATTAGAACTTAGACTTCTTCTTGTCAGGCAGGCATGATGCGAGGAGCTTTAATTCATATCTGTAAGTCCCAATGACAGTGGGAAAAAAAGCCAGCCTAATTTTTCTCTTTATAATTATCAGTGGGGAATAATAATAACTTTATTTGTGAAATGTTCATTACATATTGGGAACTGCAAACAAAATATCAGAAGCGATCTATACAACAATGCCAGAGCAAATAAGTTATTCTTTTTGAGGACGCTGACACTTAACTACATCGAGAACAACAAGAACTGAAACCAAGCTTGTCTGACTCCAGCATGCCCACTTTTTTTCACTACACCATGCTGATTAAGGAGCCCTGGTGGCGCCTGTGGTTAAGTGTTTGGCTGCTAATCGAAAGGTCAGCAGTTTGAACCCACCAGCCACTCCATGGGAGAAAGATGGGACAGTCAGTTTCTGTAAAGATTACAGTCTTGGGAACCCTATGGGGCAGTTCTACTGTGTCCTATAGGGTCACTATGAGTCAGAACCGACTCCACAGTAATTGAGTATGATGATTATTATGCAAAACAGTAACAACTGCATATTTTCTGCTGGAAATATATTGGCCAACACCAGGGACGGATTAACCAGTAAGTAAGGCACACTTGGGCTTACAGGAAGTAAAGCACGGGCTTACTTGTGTTTACTTACTAATTCGTAGCGCACAATTTCACATGGGTTTTACCACGTCTTTGATGTGGTGAAAAATAGGCGAAATTATGCACTACAGATTACTAAATCATCACAAATAAGTATATCTTGCTTACTGGGTAATCTGTCCCCAACCAACGCTTGGAAATATATTGATGAGCAACAGACACTTGAAAACATATTGGCTAACAACAACCTCAACAATAGCTTCTTGATGATAAAATGCATATTTGACTCCATCTATAACACACCTCTCACCAAAAAACAGGCATGTTCATTTTCATGCTGAAGATAGTCAATTCAGGAACGTTCCCCAACTACTGAATGCCATGATGTCCAATGCAGCGTCACTGCTTTAACCCTATGAACCCTGTGGTTGTGAAAAAAACAGAAGTCTTTCCTAAATTGACCTTTCAGGCAAGCAAAAGTGGGCTTTGAAAATCTGTTTTCTTAAAATGTTATTCCATGAATGATCAATCACAGAGACCCAAAGCAGAAGACTTTATAAATGAGTCCTTCTAGAGCAAGGGATGGAAGTATTGGTACAGGATATTTGAACTATAATAAAATGTCTAATGGTAATTTTTAAAATAATTGTCTGTATCACCAAAACATAAAATTTTAACATGGCAGAACCCTTCCACAATTCCAATAATTCTATGTGCATTTAGCTATACTTCTGGAGTTCTTCAGATACAGATGCAGAAATGCATTGTAGGTTGACACAGACATTGAACCAAATTAGTACATACAGAAAATTTCATCTACTGTATCTAAATGTAAGCTTTCAGACATCCCTGGAGGTACATATATATTTAAGACTTTTCTCACCAATCACAAAAAAAGTATTAGGAACCTACAAGTTAAGGTATAAGGCAAACATCACAAGTATTTTGATTGATCCAGTGTTTCATCTTATTCCCTGTGAAAAGAATTCACATAAACATCTATAATTGCCTTATTGCAGAGGTCTACATTATAAAGAGAAAAAGATGGACTATGTCATCTAAGAAAAAATATCATTTGCTAATAAGCCAATTCCATTTGGAACCTAATAATTCAACAATACTAGATGAAAAATTAAAAACTGTAAGTTATAAGTTTTCTAATGTTACCTAGCAAGATAGAACATATTTTTTCTTACTTCAGAAATGTACTGTACAGAGAATTTACAGTTTTAAGGAGAATGATTGATGTGTTGAATTTGAAAAAGTTCACATAATATAGTAACATAACCTCCTTTTCTGTTATGATTTGAAGCATTTGCAGCTGTAATGGCCTTTGAGTCCCTGGGATAAAGGCCTTTGCCAGAGCCAGAAGTTGCCCATAAAGTTCTTTTTGACAGAAACTGGGATGGAATCCAGGCTCATTTCAGCAATATTTGTGGAGAAGAGGATTGAACTCAATATATTTGACCCAAAAGTGTATTTTGGGGGCTTACACAATATTTATTAAAGCCTTGTGGCAGAACTAGAAGTTATTAAATGGTTGAGAGCTGGCTTATAATGATACAGTTCTTAGCAGTAACAGTTCAATTCAGCATATTTTTACTGATGACCTACCTGGAGCCATATCCTAGGCTAGGAACTCATGGTTCTAAAAAAGAGGCAAATACTGCCCACGGAGTCAGTTAACTTGCAATGTACTAGAGAAAGAAGACAGGTATAAATGACTGTAATACATAGCACAGCATGAAAACAGATTGTAAAAGAGGTACACAGTGCAAAGGGAAATCACAGATACTAAAAAGATCAGGACTGCATTCAAGAGTGAAGTAGCATTTGAATTGGGTATTGATGAAATGGTGCATGATCAGTGTGTGTGGGGGGGGTGAGGGGTGGGGGGTGAGGGCTAGATTTCAGGTTAAAAAAAAATAGTAAACACAGTATATTCTTCCTGAATTTAGGATTTCGGGAAGCAACATTTTGACTAGATTATAAGATATGAATTTTTAGAAGAAAAAATCAGGATAAATTATTTGACACATGGCTTAAAACAGCTTAAAATATTTGAAATTAGGACTGTCATGTTGTTGTCATTGATTCTAGTGTAGTTAGGCAGATAGGCTGACTCAAATGTAGTTGAAAATATAGGAGAAGAAAAAGTAGAGTTTGAGAATCAGACAGAGAAGAGTCACAGTCATTGGTTCGCTATATACCAGCTGTGCAATCCTGTGTATTAGTCTCCTGTTGCTGCTGTAACAAAACACCACAAACTTTAGTGGCTTAAAGCAACACGGATTTATTATCTGATAGTTCTGATGGTCAGAAATCCAAAATGAGCCAGCAGGGTTCTGCTCCTTCTGGAGGAGCTAAAGGAGAATCTATGTTCTTGCCTTTTCCAGCACGGCTCCTTCATCCATCTCCTAAACCAGCAGCACAGCATCTTCCAACCTCTCTCCTCTCTTAGTGCTGCTATCATCACATTTCCTTCTCTGACTCTGACCATTTGTCTACCTCTTATAAGGACCCTTGTGATTACATTAGGCCCATTCAGATAATTCAGGATAATCTCCTCATCTCAAGATCCTTTTACTTGGTTACATTTGTCAAGTCCCTATTACCATCTAAAATAACATATTCACTTGTTCTGGGGATTAGGACATGGATATCTTTGTGGGACCGCTATTCAACATATGCACCCTGGGAACACTATTTAATTCCCTGTCTTAGTTATCTAGTGCTGCTATAACAGAAGTACCACAAGTGGATGGCTTTAACAAAGAGAAGTTTATTAGCTCACAGTCCAGTGGGCTACAAGTCCAAATGCAGGGCATCAGCTCCAGGGGAACAGTTTCTCCTTTGGCTCTGGAGGAAGGTTTATGTCATCAATCTTCCCTTAGTCTGGGAGCTTCTCTGCACAGGAACCTCAGGTCCAAAGGATGCACTCAGCTCCAAGCACTGCTTTCTTGGTGGTATGAGGTTCCCATGTGTCTCTGCTTGCTTCTCTCTTTTATATCTCAAAAGAGATTGGCTTAAGACACTATCCAATCTTGTATACCTCATCAGTATAACTGCCACCGCTAATCTATCTTATTACATCATAGTGTTAGAGTTTAGAACACATAAGGAAATCACATCAGATTACAAAATGGTATGAAATCATACAATACTGGGTATCATGACCCAGCAAAGTTGACAGATATTTTGGGGGGACACAATTCAATCCATCACACTCCCAGAGCTTAACGTTCTCATTTGTAAAATGAAGATAACAGTAGTACTAGCTCATATGGTTGCTTAGGGATTACATCAGAAACACAACAAAAACTCAATAAGACTATAATTTCCATGGTTTTTGCTATTAAATATGTTGCCATTAGGAGGGCTCTGAATAATAGAATGAGTTTTATCTACTTTGTTTGGCAATGGAGAGCTGAGCTTTGAGAAGTGAGGTTACTCTATCAGAACTTGATGTGTCAATGCTGAGTGTTAGGTTGATATGGAGAGACCAGAAGCATAGGAGTCTCTCTGGGGTGTAATATAAATGTTCCAGTGGAATAGAGAACAAACAACAAATATTTGCTATGTATGTGGTAAGTTTTGAACGAATACTCATAAGATTTGTAAAGGGTGTGCACTGATCAAAAAAAATCTTTTTTTTATTGTACTTTAGATGAAGGTTTATAGAACAAATAGTTTCTCATTAAACAGTCGGCACACATATTGTTTTATGACGTTGGTTAAGAAACCCACGACGTGTCAACACTCTCCCTTCTTGACCTTGAGGACTTTTTTTGGTGAAAATATACATAGCCAAAGTTACACCATTTTGAAAGTTTCTACATGTACAATTCAGTGACATTGATTGCATTCTTCGAGCTGTGCTGCTATTCTCACTATTCTTTTCCAAATTATTCCATCACTATTATCTTCAACTCACTGCCCCCTAGGCTTCCCATTAAACCTTTTGAGTTGCTGTTGTCAATTTGATCTCACATAGATAATTCTTTTTTTTTTGTACCTTAGATGAAGGTTTGCAGAACAGTTTTTCTTTAAACAGTTAGTATACATATTGCCTTATGACAATGGTTAAACACAACCACATGACATGTGAACGTTGTCCCTTCTCAACCTGGGGTTCCATCACCAGCTTTTCTGTCCCCTTCTGCCTTCTAGTCCTTGTCGCTGGACTGCTGTGCCTCATTAGTCCTGTTTTGTTTTATGAGGCTGTCCAATCCCCGGCTGAACAGTGAACTCTGGGAGGGGCTTCACCACTGAGCTAAAAGGGTGTCCGGGGGCCATACTCTCAGGGTTTCTCCAGTCTGTCA
>NW_004443948.1:2180385-2181425 GCF_000243295.1 Trichechus manatus latirostris | reverse complement strand
CCTTGTCACTGGACTACTGTACCTCATTAGTCCCATTTGGTTTTACAGGGCTGTCCACTCCTGGGCTGAACGGTGAACCTCGGAGATAACTTCACCACTGAGCTAAAAGGGTTTCCGGGGGCCATACTCTTGGGGTTTCTCCAGTCTCCTTTAGGCCAGTAAATCTGGTCTTTTTTTGTGAGTTAGAATTATGTTCTATATCCCATTCCAGCTCTGTCAGGACCCTCTATTGTGATCCCAGTCAGAGCAGTCAGTGGTGATAGCCTGGCACCATCTAGCTATACTGGACTCAGTCTGGCAGAGGCCATGATAGTTGGAGTCCATTAGTCCTTTGGACTAATATTCCCCTTGTATCTTATTCTCTTCCTTCTCTCTTGCTCCTGAAGGGGTAAGACCAGTGGAGTATCTTAGATGGCTACTCACAGGCTTTTAAGACTCCAGACACTGCTCACCTAGGTAGAATATAGAACGTTGTCTTTATAAACTGTGTTATGCCAACTGAGCTAGAGGTTCCCCGAGACCATGGTCCGCACAGCCCTTTGCCCACTAATTCAGTCCCTCAGGGAGTTTGGAAGTGTCTATGGAGCTTCCACGACCTTTCCTTGTACAAGTTGTGCTGGCTTCCCCAGTAATGTGTACTGTCTTACCCTTCACCAAAGTTACCACTTATCTATTTAGTTCGCCCCCATCCCTCCCATCCCTCCCATCCCTCATAACCAACAAAGATTGTTCCTTTTTGTATGTAAACTTTTATGTGAGTATTACAGTAGAGGTCTCATACATTATTTTTCCTATTGTGATTGACTTATTTCACTCAGCATAATGTCCTCCAGTTTCATCCATGTTATGAGATGCTTCACAGATTCATCATTTTTCTTTATCTTTGCATAATACTCCATTGAGTGTATGTACCATAGTTTGTCTATCCACTCATCTGTTGATGGCATCTAGGTTGTTTCCATCTTTTTGCTATTGTGAACAATGCTGCCATGAACATAGGTGTGCATATGTCTATTCGTGTGACGACTCTTATTTCTCTA
>NW_004443948.1:2168954-2179558 GCF_000243295.1 Trichechus manatus latirostris | reverse complement strand
TTCAGGGCATTCAGTGGTTATTTTCCTCATTTATTGATTGTAGATTTGTTTGTTTCATCCTACTTTTTTGCTTTATTTGGTTATGTCTGAGCAGGCGGGCTGTGCTTTCTTAGTTGTTTTCTCATCTGTGGGCACTATACTTTTCACCTTCTTCTCCAATGGGCAGGGTCAGTCACTCAGGTATGGTACAGCAGGGCAGGTCCAGCTGAAGGGGAGTTGTTGGGGTAGGTTTTTGTGGCATGTACCAGGGCTGACTGTGTGGACCAGGAATCAGTACAGGTCAGTTTCCAGTAGGCCATGCCTCTGTTGCTTGGGAGTGTGATGTTCAGCACACGGTGCAGGTAGGCAGCAAGGAGCGGGTAGATTCTGATGTGTGGAGCTAAGATGGGTATGGGAAAGATGAAAGAGAGGAGAGAGGAATAGGAGCCAAAGACATACACACAAACAAAAAGGGTGCTAAGGGAGCTTGCTATTGGAGTGGGGAGATGAGAGATTGAGAAATGGGGAAAAAGAAAAACAAAAAAAAAGGAAAAGGGTAAAAGAAAAAAATGAATAAATCGAGAAACTAGAAATGAAGAAAGACAAAAAGGGAATAAGAGAGAGAAGAAAACTAAACAAAGAAGTGGAAAAAAAAAAAAAACAAATAAGAAAAAAGAAATGCCCCCAGGGATGTCCCTGTGCTTTTGCGCAGAGTAAAGGACTAGCTTCCAAGCCACACGGTAATGCCTGGCTATAAGGGGTTTCCAAGACAAGAAAAGAAAAAGAAAACAAATAAACAAATAAAAACAGAACAAATCAGAGCAAACAAACAAACAAACAAAAAAACCCAGGGGTCCCACCAGCGTGGCAGCACGGCCGGGAAGCAGTTTCACAGTTGAGCAGTGTTTTGCAGCCTTTCGGGAAGAAGCAAAGGTGGCTCACTGAGCCAAGTATTTGAGAGAAAGGAGGAGGGGGTGGTGAGAAGTTAGGAAGAAATCTAAAGAAGCGGAAAAAAGCAACTCCAGCAGCCAACAAACGGCACTCAGGCAGCTGGCCAGTGAGGGCAGGTGGAATCCAAGTGGCACTGGGAGGAAGTTCGTGCTCCCTGGCCAACTGATTGTGGCTGCAGAAAGCAGAGGAGGCTAAATGGGGATGAAGAAGGGTGAGGGTGGGAAAGCCTATATCTTGGGTTACCCAGTTGTTCTGTCTCCTGCTGGAAGCTCTGTGAAGCTGCTTTCTCGTAACTCCTTTTTGCTGATCTCCAACAGGAGTCCAAGATGGCGGATCCGGGTTGCAGTAGCTGATAGGGTACCTCTGCATGTATCTCTCCTTGCACTCTTTTCTCGGTCAGTTTCTTATTGCATTCAGTGCTTGGATGAGTTCTTTATCTCTTCATTTGATGGTTAGGGTTTCAGGATTGAGGTGTGACTCTGTTTGACTTAGTTTTCTGATCTTTGCTGTGGAGAGGCGGCATGGTGCTTCTGATTATAGTGCTATGGTGCCTGGAAGTCTCAAAAAGAAGTCTTTAAAATATATTTTCAATCATTAGTAATCAAAGAAAAAATTAAAGCAAAACAATAATTAATTGACCAGGATTTTTAGAGTATTAATGTTCAGTGTTTTAAGGGGTACTTTTAGAGGGGTAATGGAGTGTCAGTTGAGAGCAACAACCTTATGGAACACTTGACAGGTGTATACTAATAGCATTAAAATAGCCACAGTCTTTGGAAATCGAAAAGATGAGGGAAGAAGTGGGTAACTATTTTGGTGTAGGGCAAAAGAGAGTTGCAGCTATATTAAAATAAGCCTGCAGTACCAAACTTTGATCAGGTAACAATTACTCAAATATTTACTGTGATCCACAAGTGGACCAGGGGAAAAGAAAAAATTTATGAGAGATGACATTGGATCCTATCCAATAGTACCTCCTTAGTGGGTGATGAGACCTTACCTTTTGGGAGCTGGAAGTGAGTTGGCAAGATTCCTAGGAGTACATAAGAAATAAGACACAGCTAAAAGACACAGAATGCAAAATGCAATTGAATGTTCTCTGTGGTGGCCTCTGGTGAACTCACAAAATTATTCACAAAAGGGCACCCTTTAAACATCTGCCAGGTCTATGAGAGTACTGAGTTAGCTTATGACAATGCCGAACAGTGAAAAACGACTTGTTTTCCTTACTTCTTCTTTTTTTTATTTTTTTGCTTCAACTCCAAAGAAGAAACAAACAAAACAATAATCAACAGCTAGGAGAAGGAAGAGATTCCAAAACAAGAAAAAAGCCAACCACCTTGTATTCCTGCAATGGCCCACTTACATCAGATCACGTCTGGAACAGAAGGAGAGAAGAGTTATCTTTGAATGAAGCTCA
Source organism: Trichechus manatus latirostris (assembly GCF_000243295.1). Taxonomy (NCBI): domain Eukaryota; kingdom Metazoa; phylum Chordata; class Mammalia; order Sirenia; family Trichechidae; genus Trichechus; species Trichechus manatus. The sequence goes on along the minus strand of NW_004443948.1, from coordinate 2,177,208 downwards.
AATTTCTATTATTATTTCTATTAAGTTCAAGACTTTCACCACTAAGTAGTTTTAGAGGAAGAGTAGAGGAGAATATGTACCTGCTTTTTATTACACTCTGTGAGTATTGTTTGTTCAATGTACTTATTACACATAAACATGTATTTACACAAACTATCATTAATATCAGCAAAAACTGAGAAATAACCTAAATATTCAACAACAGGAGAAGCTTAGATAAATGATCATATAACCATAAATGAAGTTTATGTGGTCTTTGAACACTATTGTTTTATCTTCTAAACTTGGGTAAATGTTGCATTCAAATCCACAACATATCTGTGGTTAGAAAATTAATGTTGTAAATTATTTATCATGAGCAGCTATGATGGTGTTTTTCCACTTTTCTGCAATGGTGTATCAACTTAGTCTAAATTGAAGAGAACTAATACTGCCCGTTATGCTTAACACCTATGCAAGATCTCTATTTGTGAGTTAGATCCATGATATTTTTAGGCAAAAGTTCATATAAATAAGTAAATTCAAATGATAACTGTTCTTCACTGCCTATGAACTGGGTAGGGGCAATCACTAAGAAAAATTACTCAAATTTATTACAAAGATAATAAAATATAATTTTTATATTACAATTTTTTAGGTAATACGTGGTTGAAATAAAAACACAGTCTTGTGGAAGAGTAACAACGTCTGTGATCACCTGAACAGTTTCTTTACTACTTGAGGGATACTCCTCAAAAGCCTTCTAAAAAAAAAAATGATGCATTCTTTCTTTCAACTAATATTTATTGAGTGTCCATTATGGACCAGGAACCATACCAATTATCAGCAATAAAATAGGCAATTTAAACAGGCATGGTTCTTGGTCCAATAAGGGAGCTAGGCCTTAATCAAATAATTATAAATGTATGTAAAGTTGACACTGTGGTAGTTCTATTAAAGAAAGGTATGTGATTATTAGAGGTCATATTGGAAAAATGTTCAAAGACGGAGTGTTGTCAGCACGGTGACGGTAGCCAACTACACAACTCTTACAGAGAAGTGGGGCCAAGGAGGGTCACTCCGAAGAGTCGAACCCCACTTCAGTCCCAGGAGTTTATTTATAGTCAATACAGCAAGCAGTGAAGCAAATCACAGAACAATGGGCTTTAGGTGAATAACAAGAAGTTTCGGGCAAGAAAGAATGGGTTTCAAGCAAACAAGTCAATTAGTAAAGGAACAGTGGGTTTTGGAAAAACAAGTCGTTATCGCTGACACGTTTCACCGTGTTCCATGCATGGGCGTTTGAGAGGTTGAAGTTAGCCATAGTGCGGCCATGTTTAAATGGCACATATCCCCACAGAGTGTCAATTCAGCTAGTATTTAACTTAGAGAAGCAGAGAGAAGAAGAGCATTTCAGGTATAAGAAATTAGATGTGCAAAAACCAAGGAGTAGAAAGAAATCTTAAAAAAATAAAAGAAGGATATTTGGCTATACATTGAACACAAAGGAAATGTGGTATGAAATATAATTAGAGAGATAGATAGTAACCAGACCACCTAGGACTGTATCTATCGGTCATGTTTGGAATTTTTAATTTTGCAATAGTAAAACACTTCAGTTGTATAACATTGCTCTTACATTTTGTTTCAAAATGTAAGGGCAGTGAACACATGAACTGGAAGTGTTGAAGATCCCTTTGAGAAGTCTGGCTGTGAAAAGAAGAAACAAGGGCAGTAGCTGGAAGGTACCAGCAGTGTGATGAGAAGTATTTTCAATTGGCATAGACATTAGCATACTTCCAAGCCAATGGGACTTGTGGTTATAGACATTGAAACACAGACAGTTTTACTTTACTCCCCGTTTTCACACCCACCAAAAACAAGAGCAAAAACATAAAAGAACTACAAGCAGAGACAACTCAATCTTTAATGAAACAGTTACAACAGAGTGACATTTTGATATTCTTCAATGTGTTTTTCATTACTAGAACTTCATTTTGCTCCCATTTCTTCTCCCCATTTCATACAACAGTTGTGTGAGTCCAGGAACAGTGATCCAACCAACTGAGGTTAAACTGTAGAACAAGAGAGAAAAATTGTGAAATTCTTCACTTTAAGTTCTAAAATTATCTTCTGAAACTCATAGCAGAGATGATAATTTGAAAGCATTTAATTTGCAAGACATGTGGCTTTTTTTTTTTTTTCTCTATTTCAGTTACACAGTATTTTAAAGTATGCAGGGCAGAGCATTTATAAACTAAATACAGATTTGGGAATAATAAATACTACTGTAAGTTTCAGCTTTCCCACAATGAATTAAATAAAGATCCATGAGCAGGCGAGGAGAAAGGCTAAATAGAAAGGCATAGAGACATGGGTTCTGGAAAGGAACTAGTTCCAGGGAGAAGTCATGATAAGAGAACTACTCAAATGCCTTTTGTGTAAATCTGAGAGTGGAGGGAATATGTAAGCAGTTTCCTTTAGAATCCTGAAGGGAGTAGACGCCCAGATGTCACCCTACACTAGCAGACTCTGGTAAGATGGTAAATAACTCATACAGAAGCTTAGAGAGATATCCCCATCAAAAATCACATGTCATCAGAATATTATTATAAGAAAACAGCCACATTTTCCCTTGCCCTAAGAAGGGCAAATAAGTTTGAAGAGAAACAAATTGCCAGGGATCATGAAGACGGAAAGCTGTTCCAAATTTGGCGTGGTCAGCAGGCTCCAGCAGATACCAATATGGTGCCATGACTAAGGCTGACAATCACAAATTTCAGACGATGCCTTCAAGGCACTGATGTTATTGTTAACCTCAACAGATACCAGAATGAACAGATGCTAAATCATGTGGTTTTACCTCTCCCAGATTATGGGAGGATACTTAAGCCATGAAGTATTTAAATGCCACTCTGGGGAAGAGGAGGTCAGTGAAAAATGTTGGTTGAAACCTGAAATGATGAATATACCTGAAAGTAACTAGATTAATTTTTAGAATCAAATTTGGATTTAAAATATAAATTGTTATAGAAAAATAAAGCTATCTTTATTGAACACCTGAATTTTATTACTTGTAGAAGTTGTATTGACTCCATAAGGAATCAACTGCTATCCAAAATCATAAATCATGAAGCATATCTCATGATCCAAAACGATGGAGAACATTGAGAGATGATTCATACTTGCTCAGACCTGGAGTAGAAGAAAAAAAAAACAAAAACAGTTCAGTGAAGGTTGTTGTCATTGATGGGGTAAAAGCAATGAGTTCTAAATAAGTTACAAGCCAAAAGTAAAGCCAGAGATGTACATTTGGAAAATCAGGTGATACCATTTAAAGCCAAGGACAATAGAGCCCAAGAGAAACCATTGACACACCATTTTTAATTGTTTACAAACTAACTTTCTAGCTGAGGGAGACTTCTGGAGATAACACAAAATAAAGGGTAAAAACAAGATATAATAATCATGAGATGGGTAGTGGACCTACCTCTTCTTGAATGCTGAAAACCGACTGAAGACGTACCTTGTGATAGAAAATAAAGCATATTTACTGAAGACCTCCAAATACCAAGCCTACGATAAAACCAGAGTGTGCTCAGTTCTTCACTCTTCCTCTTGATTACATCCCCTCTTGATTAAACTAGTATTCATCAAATAGATTTCCCCATTCACAAATGAAAGCCATCCAAAAAACGCACACAAGATTTAAACACAGGCTGAGATTTAACCACAGGGTTTCTCAACATGAAGCCTTGTGGATTTGAATATCTGTTAGCATTAACTACTACATTTGTCTCAAGTTATACGTACACTATTAAAGTAGCATCGCTTTGAACAGTGTGGAAAGAATAAATTTATCTCATAAACACCCAAAGGTAAATTTTGAACAGTTCTGCCTTAAGAAAAAAAAATATATATAACTGATTGGGTTTGCTTTTACACGTTAGGTATTAAAATGTTTACATCTAAACTACTAACCTACTCCATAATAAATCCCCTCTATATTTTAATCATGTTTCTAGCTACACTTTATACTTCCACTTTCTATTTTTAACTCTTCTTTTAAATGTTATTGTGCTTTCAGTGAAAGTTTCCAGTGCAAAATTTCTCATTCAAAAATTTTTATGTATTTATTTTTGTTGTGTTTTTGGTGAAGGTTTACAGTGCAAATTAGTTTCTCATTCAAAAACTTATACTCAGATTGTTTTGTGACATTGGTTGCAATCCCCACAATGTATCAGCACTCTTCCCCTTTCCCTTTACATGCCAAGTTCCCAGTGTCCATTCCTGCAGGTTTCCTGCCCCTTCCTGTCTTCTCTTCTTTGCTTTTGGGCAGGTATTGCCCATTGGGTCTTCTATACTTGATTGAACTAAGAAGCACATTCCTCAAATGTGTTATTTTATAGGCCTGTTAATCTTTGGCTGAAAGGTGGACTGGAGGAGTGGCTTCTGTCTGAGTTATAAAGGGGTCCAGGGGCCATAGTTTTGGGAGTCCCCCCAGTCTCGGTCGCACCAGTAAGTCTAGTATTTTCTTTTTGAATTTGAACTTTGTTCTACTTTTTTTTTTGCTCTGTCCAGAACTCTGTATCGTGATCCCTGTCAGAGGGATCGATGGTGGTAGCTGGGCACCATCTATTTTTTCTGGGCTCTGGATGATGGAAGCTGTGGTTCATGTGGTCCATTAGTCCTTTAGATTGATATTTTCCTTGTGACTTTGGTTTTCTTTATTCTCCTTTGCTCTGAAAGTGATGGGACCAGTAGATGTATTTTAGATGACTGTTCGCAAGTTTTATGACCCCAGATGTTATTCACCACGGTAGGAAGTAGAACATTTTCTTTATGAGCTATGTTATACCAATGGACCTAGATGTCCCTTGAGACCATGGTCCCAGCCCTCAGCTCCAGTAACTTGATCCCTCAAGGTGTTTGGATGTGTCTAGGAAGCTTCTATGGCTTTACCTTGGTCAAGTTGTGCTGCCTTCCTTTATATTGTATGTTGTCTTTCCCTTTACCAAAAACATTTGTCTATACTATTTAGTTAGTGTTTTCCCCTCCCTAATAACCATCAAAGATTTTTTGTTCTCTGTGTAAATCTTTTCTTGTGTCTTTACAATAGTGATCTCATACAATATTTGTCCTTTTGTGATTGACTTATTTCACTCAGCATAAAGCCCTCCAGATTCATCCATGTTGTGAGATGTTTTGCAGATTCATCGTTGTTCTTTATACATGTGCAGTATTCCATTGTATGTATGTATATAATTTGTTTATCCATTCATCTATTGATAGGCACTTTGGTTGTTTCCATCTTTTTCCTATTGTGAATAATGCTGCAGTGAAGGTGGATGTGTTTATGTCTCTTTGTGTGACTGCTCTTATTTCTCTAGGATATACTCTTAGGAGTGGGATTGCTGGATCATAAGGTATTTCCATTTTTAGCTTTTTAAGAAGGTGCCATAGTGTTTCCATACTTGTACCCTTTTACATTCCCACCAGCAGTACATAAGAGTTCCAGTCTCCCCACAGCCTCTCCACAATTTGTTATCTTCTGTTTTTCTTTTTGATTTGTGCCAGTAATGTCGGGGTGAGATGGTATCTCATTGCAGTTTTGATTTGCATTTCTCCAGTGACTAATGATCGTGAGCATTTCCTCATGTGTCTGGTAGCCACCTGAATGTCTTCTTTGGTGAAAGTGTCTGTTCATATCCTTTGCCAATTTTTTAATGGAATTATTTGTCTTTTTGTTATTGAGGTGTTGAAGTATTCTGAAGATTTTAGATATTAGACCCTTGTTGCATATGTCGTAGCCAACAATTTTTTCCCAATCTGTAGGTTGTCTTTTTACTCTTTTGGTGAAGTCTTCTGATGAGCGTGTTTAATTTTCATGAACTCCCAGTTATCTAGTTTATCTTCTGGTGTTTCTGCATTGTTAGTTATGGTTTGTATTGAATTTATGCCATGTATTAGGGCCCCTAGCATTGTTCCTAGTTTTTCTTCCATGATCTTTATCATTTTAGGTTTTATATTTAGGTCTTTGATCCATTAGTTTTTGCATATGGCCTGAGGTATGGGTCCAGTTTCACTTTTTTTCAGAGGAACATCCACTTTTGCCAGCATCATTTGTTAAAAATCTATCTTTTCCCCATTTAATGGACTTTGGTCCTATGTCGAAGATCAGGTGGCCGTAGGTGGATGGATTTACATCTGAGTTCCCTATTCTGTTCTGTTGGTGTATGTGTCTGTCGTTGTTCCAGTAATAGGCTGTTTTGAATATCATGGCTGTGTAGTAGATCCTGAGATCAGGTAGTGTGAGGCCTCCTACTTTGTTCTTTTTCTTCAATAATAGTTTTCTTATCTGGGCCCTCTTTCCTTTCCATATAAAGTTGGCAATTGTTTTTTCCATCCTGATAAAGAATGCTGTTGGTATTTGTATCAGGAATGTGTTATATCTGTAGCTCATTTTGGGTAGGATTGACATTTTCACAGTGTTGAATCTTCCTATCCATAAGCATGGCATGTTTTTCCATTTATGTAGCTCTCTTTTGGTTTCTTCCATTAGTGTTTTGTAGTTTTCTTTGTATAGGTCTTTTACGTTCCTAGTTAGATTTATACTTAAGTAGTTTATCTTTTTAGGGGCTATTATAAGTGGTATTGTTTTCCTGATTTCTTTTTGAAGTTCTCTTTGTTGCTGTATAGGAATCAAACTGATTTTTATATGTTGATCTTGTATACTGCTACTCTGCTGAATTTTTTATTAGTTCTAGTAGTTTTCTTGTGAAATCTTTGGTGTTCTCTATGTATAGGATTATATCATCTGTGAATAGGGATAATTTTACTTCTTGCTTTCCAATATGGATGCCCTTTATTTCTTTATATTGCCTTGTTGCTCTAGCTAGGACTTCTAGCACAATTTTAAATAGAAGCGGTAAAAAGGGCATCTTGTTTTGTTCCTGTTCTCAGGGGGAATGCTTCCGTCTCTCTGTTGCGAATGATGTTGGCTGCTGATTTTTGTATAGATACTCCTTATTATGTTGAGGAATTTCCTTACTATTTCTATTTTATTAAGAGTTTTTATCAGGAATGGGTGCTGGGCTTTATCAAATGCCTTTCCTGTGTAGATTGAGATGATCATGTGATTCTTTTCTCTTGTTCTATTTATGTGGTGTGTTACTTTGATAGATTTTCTAAAGTTGAACCATCGTTGCGTATGTGGTATTAATCCCACTTAGTCGTGTTGTATTATTTTTTTTTATATGACACTGAATTCTAGAATTTTGTTGAGAGTTTTTCATCTACATTCATGACTATTCCATCTGGCAAGGTCCACGAGTATAGTTGCTGTTTACTTTGTTGATAAAAGGTGTTTGCAATGAAGCAGTCCTTCATCTTGCAAAATTCTATCACATGATTTCCAGCATCATTTATATCACCAAAGCCATATTTTCCAATTGTTCTTTGTTTCCAATTTTCTAATTTCAATCACCAGTAATAATCAACACATCCTGATTTCATGTTCAATCAATTCCAGACTGCAGAAGTTGGTAAAAAACATCTTCAGTTTCATCATCTTTGGCCTTAGTGTTTGGTGCATAAATATGAATAATAGTTGTATTAACTGGTCTTCCTTATAGGCGTATGCTTATTATCCTATCACTGACTGTGTTGTACTTCAGGATAGATCTTGAAATGTTCTTTTTGATGATGAATGCAATGCCATTTGTAATTTCTGGCATAGTAGACCATATGATTGTCAGATTCAAAATGGTCAATACAATTTTGAATACACAGGAATCAAATTGACTACATCTGTGGAAAGAGACGATGGAAAATCTCAATATTATTAGTCAGTACAAGGACAGGGGCTGACTGTGGAACAGACCATCAATTGCTCATATGCAAGTTAAAGTTGAAGCTGAAAAAGATTAGAACAGGTCCACAAGAACCAAAGTATGACCCTGAGTATATACCACCTGAATTTAGAGACCATCTCAAGAATAGATTTGATGCATTGAACACTAATGACCAAAGACCAGATGAGTTGTGGAATGACATCAAGGACATTATACATGAAGAAAGCAAGAGGTCATTAAAAAGACAGGAAAGAAAGAAAAGACCAAAACACACATCAGAAGAAACTTTAAAACTTACACTTGAACATTGAGCAACTAAAGCAAATTGAAGAAATGGCAAAGTAAAAGAACTGAACAGAAGATTTCAAAGGACGCCTTAAGAAGACAAAGTTAAATATTATAACATTATTATAACATTATAA
>NW_004443948.1:2132008-2168854 GCF_000243295.1 Trichechus manatus latirostris | reverse complement strand
ACATGTGCAAAGACCTGGAGATAGAAAACTAAAAGGGAAGAACATGCTCAGCATTTCTCAAGCTGAAAGAAGTGAAGAAAAAAATACAAACCTCAAGTCACAATATTGAAGGATTCCATGGGGAAAATATTAAATGATGCAGAAAGCATCAGACGAAGATGGAAGGAAGACACATAGTCACTATACCAAAAAGAATTGGTCTACATTCAACCATTTCAGAAGGTAGCATATGATCAGGAACCGATGGTACTGAAGGAAGAGGTTCAAGCTACGCTGAAGGTATTGATGGAATACCAATTGAGATGCTTCAGCAAAGAGATGCATTGCTGGAAGCGCTCACTAGTCTACGTTAAGAAATTTGGAAGATAGTTACCTGTCCAATCAACTGGAAGAGATGCATATTTATGAGTATTCCCAAGAAAGGTGATCTAATGGAATGCATAAATTATCGAACAATATCATTAATATCACATGCAAGTAAAAGTTTGCTGAAGATCATTCAAAAGTGGCTGCAGCAGTACATTGAATGGAAACTGCCAGAAATTCAAGCCAGATTCAGAAGAGGACGTGGAACCAGGGATATCATTGCTGATGTCAGTTAGATCCTGGCTGAAAGCAGAGAATACCAGAAAATTATTTACCAGTGTTTTATTGACTGTGCAAAGGCATTCAACTGTGTGGATCATTACAAATTATGGATAACGTTGCAAAGAATGGGAATTCCAGAACACTTAATTGTGCTCATGAGGAACCTATACATGGACCAAGAGGCAGTCATTTGAACAGAACAAGGGGATACTGGGTGGTGTAAAGTTAGGAAAGATGCACATCAGGGTTGTATCCTTTCATCATACTTATTCAATCTGTATGCTGAGCAAATAAAATGAGAAGGTGGATTATATGAAGAAGAATGGGGCATCAGGATTGGAGGAAGACTCATTAACAACTTGCTTTGTGCAGATAACACAACCTTACTTGCTAAAAGTGAAGAGGACTTGAAGCAACTACTGATGAAGATCAAAGACCACAGCCTTCAGTATGGATTACACGTTAACATAAAGAAAACAAAAATCCTCACAACTGGACCAATAAGCAACATCATGATAAACAAGAAAATATTGAAGTTGTCTAGGATTGCATTTTACTTGGATCCACAATTGATGCCCATGGAAGCAGCAGTCATGAAATCAAAAAAATGCATTGCATTGGGCAAATCTGCTGCAAAAGACCTCTTCAAAGTGTTAAAAAGCAAAGATGTCACCTTGAAGATCAAGGTGCACCCGATCCAAGCCATGAAGTTTTCAATCACCTCATATGCATTCAAAAGCTGGACAATGAATGAGGAAGCCCAAAGAAAAATTGATGCCTTCGAATTGTGGTGTTGGCGAAAAATACTGAATATACCATGGTCTGCCAAACGAAGGAACAAATCTGTCTTGGAAGAAGTACAACTAGAAGCAAGGATGGAGAGACTGCGTCTCACATACATAGGAAATGTTATCCGAAGGGATCAGTCCCTGGAGAAGGACATCTTGCTTGGTAAGACAGAGGGGTCAGCAAAAAAGAGGAAGACCCTCAACAAGATGAACTGACACAGTGTCTGCAACAATGAACTCAAGCATAACAAAGATTTTGAGGGTGACACAGGACCAGGCAGTGTTTCATTCTGTTGTTTATAGGGTCACTATTTGTCAGAACCAACTCAACAATACCTAGCAACAACAACAACATTTTCATGAGACATATTGGTCTATAACTTTATTTTTTTTGTGGTGTCTGCCTGGCCTTGGTATCAGGGTTATGCTGGCTTCATAGAATGAATTCAGGAGTACTCCTTCCTTTTCAATGCTCTTAAATAGTTTGAGTAGTATAGTACCGGTGTGAGCTCTTCTCTGAATGTTTAGTAGAATTCTCCAGTGAGGCTGTCTGGACCAGGACTTTGTTGTTGTTGGAAGTTTTTTTATTACCTCTTCAATTTCTTCTCTTGTTATGAGTCTGTTCATATTTTGTATCTCAGTTTGCATTAGTTTACATAGGTAGTGTGTTTCTAGAAATTTGACCATTTCATCTAGTTTTGCAAATTTGTTGGAGTATAATTTTTCTGTCGTGGGGCCCTGATAGCACAGTGGTTAAGACCTCGACTGCTAACCAGAACGTCAGCAGTTCAAATCCACCAGCTGCTCCTTGGGAACTCTATTGGGCATTTCTAGTCTGTCTTATAGGGTTGCTATGAGTTAGAATTGACTCAAAGGCAATGAGATTGGTTTTTTTTTTTGTTTGTTTGTTTGTTTTTTTTAGTTTATTCTGTTATGATCCTTTTTATTTCAGTTAGGTCTGTTGTAATGTCTCCTATCTCATTTCTTATTTGAGTTATTTGCTTCCTTTCCTGTCTTTCTTTTTCTAATTTGGCCATTATTTTTAATTCATAATTTACTCAAATCCTATATCTATGTCATTTTCTGCATTTATATATTCTTGGGAAAAAATAAATTAAATCATTTATTTGCATGAGAGCGTGTATAAATAATTTTTTAAAAATCAGATGCACATTAAAAGATAGGTAGAAAGCTCAACATAACACCAAGTCATTATCTTTGGTGAAATCACACCTGATTGTTTTATTCTTTTATTTTTCAACAGTCTGTAAGAAGCATCCACCACTTGTCTGTCAGATTGCTGTACTGTGGTGGCTTACATGTTGCTGTGATGCTGATAGCTATGCCACTGGTATTTCAAGTACCAACAGGGTCATCCAAGGTTAACAGGTTTCAGCAAAGCTTGCAGACTGAGACAGATTAGGAGGAAGGACCTGGTGATCTACTTCCAAAAAAAATTAGGTAGTGAAAATTTTATGGTAGCAGCAGAACATTTTCAATATAGTGGTGGAAGATGAGTCCCTCAGGTTTTAGAAGACGATCAAAATACGACTGGGGAAGACCAGCCTCCTCAAAGCAGAGTTGAACTGAATGATGTGGATGGAGTAAAACTTTGTGACCTTCATTTGCTGAGGTGGCATGACTCAAAATGAGAAGGAATAGCTGCAAGTATCCATTAGTAATTGGAACATGGAATATATGAAGTATAAATCTAGGAAAATTGAAAGTTGTCAAAAGTGAAATGGCTGCTTAAAGATGGATGACCTAGGCATTGGTGAGCTGAAATGGACTCGTATCGGCCATTTTGAATCAGAAAAACATATGGCCCTGTATGTCGGAATGACAAACTGAAGAAGAATGGCATCACATTCAATTATCAAAAAGAACGTTTCAAGATCTATAATGAAGTTCAATGCTGTCAGTGGTAGGATAATACCCATATGCCTACAAAAAAGACCAGTTAAAACGACTGTTATTCAAATTTACCCACTAACCACTAATGTCAAAGATGAAGAAATTGAAGATTTTTACCAACTTCTACAGTCTGAAATTGATCAAACATGCAATCAAGATGCATTGATAATTACTGGTGATTGGAATGTGAAAGCTGGAAACAAAGAAGAATCAGTAGTTGGAAAATATGCCCTTGGTGATAAAAATGACACTGGATATCCCATGATTCATTTCTGCAACACCAACAACTTATTAGTTGGAAATACCTTTTATCAACAACTTAAACGGCGACCGTACATGTGGATCTTACCAGATGGAATACACCGGAATCAAATCGACTACATCTGTCGAAAGAGACAATAGAGAACCTCAATATAATCAGTCAGGACAAGCCAGCGGCCAACTTTGCAACAGACCATCAATTGCTCATATGCAAGTTCAAGTTGAAGCTGAAGAAAATGAAAACAAGTGCACAAGAGCTGAGGTATGATTTTGATTATATCCCACCTGAATTTAGAGACCATCTCAAGAATAGACGTGACACATTGAACGCTAATGACCAATGACCAGACGAGTTGTTGAATAACTTCAAGGACATCATACATGAAGAAAGCAAATGGTCATTAAAAAGACAGGAAAGAAAGAAAAGACCAAAATGGATGTCATAAGAGACTCTGAAACTTTCTCTTGAATGTCAAGTAGCTAAAGCAAATTGAAGAAATAATGAAGTAAAAGAGCTGAACGGAAGATTTCAAAGAGTGGCTCAAGAAGACAAAGTGTTATAATGAAATTGGCAAAGACCTGACATTAAGAAAACCAAAAGGTAAGAACATGCTCGGCATTTTCTAAGTTGGAAAAACTGAAAAAAAAAAAAAAAAAAATTAAAGCTTCGAGTTGTAATATTGAAGGATTTTATGGGAAAACACTGAACAACACAGGAAACATATGATGGAAGGAGTCTACAGAGTCACTGTACCGAAAAAGAATTGGTCTACATCCAACCATTTCAGCAGGTAGCTTATGATAAAAACCAATGGTACTGAGGAAGATCTCCAAGCTGCACTGAAGGTTTTGGTGAAAAACAAGTCTCCAGGAATTGACGGAAGACCACCTGAGATGTTTCAAAAAATGGATGCAGTGTTGGAAGTGCTCACTTGTCTATGCCAAGAAATTTGGAGGACAGCTACCTGGCCAACTGACTGGAAGAGACCCATATATGTGTCCATTCCAAATAATAGTGATCCAATGCAATGCGGAAATTATCTAAGAATATAATTAATATCACACACAAGTAAAATTTTGCTGAAAATAATTCAAGAACGATTGTAGGAGTACATCAACAGGGAAGTTCCAGAAATTCAATCTAGATTCAGAAGAGGACGCAAGGGATATCATGCTGATGTCAGATGGATCTTGGCTGAAAATAGATAATACCAGAAAGAAGTTTACCGGTGTTATATTGACTATGCAAAAGCATTTGACTGTGTGGATTGCAACAAATTAGGGATAACATTGGGAAGAGTGGGAATCAGAACACTTAATTATGCTCATGCAGAATCTGTACATACATGAAGAGGCAGTTGTTTGAACAGAACAAGGGGGATACTGCGTGGTTTAAAGGTGTACCTCAGGGTTGTATCACAGGAAAGATGTGCGTCAGGGTTGTATCCTTTCACTACATTCATTCAATCTATATGCTAACCAAATAATCCAAGAAGCTGGATATATGAAGAAGAACTTGGTATCAAAATTGGAGGCAAATTCATTAACAACCTGAGATATGTAGATGATAAGACCTTGCTTGCTGAAAGTGAAGAGGACTTGAAGCATTTACTGATGATGATCAAAGACCACAGCCTTAAGTACGGCTTACACCTCAACATAAAGAAAACAAAAAACCTCACAAGTGACCTATAAGCAACATTTTGATAAAGAGAGAAAATATTGAAGTTGCTAAGGATTTCATTTTACTTGGATTCACAATCAATGCCCATGGTAGCAGCAGTCAAGAAATCAAATGACATATTGCAGTATGAAAATCTACTGCAAAAGATCTCTTTAAAGTGTTAAAAAGCAAAGATGTCACAGAGGACTATGATGTGGCTGACCAAAGCTATGGTATTTTCATTCAACTCATATCCATGTGAAAGCTGGACAATGAATAAGGAAAACAGAAAAAGAATTGATGCATTTGAATTATGGTGTTGGCAAAGAATATTGAATATACCATGGACTGCCAGAAGAAAGAATAAATCTGTCTTGGAAAAAGTACAGCTAGAATTCCCCTTAGAAAAGAAGATAGTGAGCCTTTGTCTCAGGTATTTTGGACATATTACCAGGAGGGACCAGTCCCTGGAGAAGGACATCATGCTTGGTAAAGTAGATGACATGCATTGACACAGTAGCTACAACAATGGGCTTAAACATAGTGATGATTGTGAGGCTGGTGCAAGACCGGCAATGTTTGGTTCTGTTGTGCATAGTGTTACTATGAGTAAGAAGTGACTTGATGGCACCTAACAACAACAACATAAGAAGCATGGGGTTTTGTTTTGTTTTGTTTTGTTTTGTTTTGTTTTGTTTTGTTTTCTAATGAGAAAAAATATTTTTAAAAATAATATTTGGATGAGCACTTTCTTGGTCAAAATGAACTAGGTGCACTGTTGTAAAAATAATTCCCCATATCTCAGGACCTTAAAAAGTTTATTTCTCACTCAGTTAACCTGTCCAATATGAGTCAGCAGGCTCAGCTTATTGCAGTCACTCATGAATCCAGGGTAATGAACGCTTTATTTAGAAAGTTTCCCAGCATCACTATAGTAGGGAAAAGGAGAACAGGGTGAAACATGCACTGGTTTGTAAAGCTTTCACCCAGAAGTTGACATAACACTTCCCTTTACACTTCATTGACCAAGGCAAGTTACATAATGTGACCTAATTTCAAGGGAGGCAGGGAAGGGCTCTCCTACCATGTGTATGGAAGGTGAAACTGAAAATTTTGAACAATACTAACGATGACCTCACGTGGTATTGATTTTTTCACTAGAATGTTGAAAAAAGGTTGAGCAGAACTGTCACATGCAGAAAAAATCGTGTATAGAGAATTTCAATAACATTAATGTATGAGTGGATTTGGAACACAATGGAGAGGAAGAAACTAAGAATAACAGGTATTTTTAGTTGGAATGACTGAAGATATAAGTGCATTAAGAAAAACATAAATCCATAAAAATTAGATGAAAGAGGGAAAGGTGGTGATGGGGTGGTGACGGATTGTTATTTGATTTTAGACATATTAAAAATTCAGTACTTTTTTTGGGAAAGACTTGGAAGGCATTGAGTTGGAAGTGATAGCTAAATCATGGAGATATGTAAAATCACCAAGGGGAAAAAAATGTACATAAAATAAGGCTGAAGGAAGATTCTTGGAGATTAGTAAAATAGGAAGATGGGGAGAAATAATGATGAATGTGAGAAAAGAAGCATTAAGAGGATTGAAATATAAATTCAGTGGCAGGAAAGCCAACAAATCTCTTGGAGAAAGATTTGGAGAGATCCGTGTGGTACGTAGGATCACTACAAGTCACAACCAACTCGACGGCACCTAACAACAACAATGCTTTGAAATGCTGTAGGAATATTTACTAGGAGGACATAGAAGGAAAGGATTTAGTGTATTTTAGGTTAATGGGAACTTCTAAAGGGAGGTTTCTAGTAGAGTAGCAAGGACATTTGCCAGAACACAAGGGGTTAACAAGTAAAACAATGGTGAGGAAATCATAGTCTTTGTAGCCAACAATTCTTTCCAGATGTTGATTATAGAGACAGAAAGAAGTTATTAGACAAAGGAGACTGTCTTGGTTTCCTAGGGCTGCCATAGCAAAATGCCACGATGTGGATGACTTTAAAGAACAGGAATTTATTGTCTCACAAATCTGGAGGCTAGCAGTCTGAATTCAGTGTGTCTGGCCGGGTTATGCTCTCTCCTTCCTTGTCTCTTTCCGATTCTGGTAGCCCCATGTGTCCACTGGCATTCCTTGACTTATAAACGTATCTTCACATGGCATCTTGTCTTCCCCCTGTGTGACTCTGTTTCCATGTCTGTCCTCTTTATAAGACACCAATCATATTGGACCCAACTTGCCCCAGTATGACCTTGTTAACCTAACTGATAATACCTTCAAAGATAGACCCTATTTCACGAAACTAATTCATATTCACAGGTACAGGAGTTAGGACTTCAATGTATCTTTTTTGGGGGGGGGCACAATCAATTACATAACAGATACTCAATAGCAATGTATTGTCAAAGAAAATAAATAAAAATGGAAAGAGAAATAGTGATATATATCATTCAGGCAGATGATAGAAACTGATGAAATAATGAAATAAAAATAAAACAAGCATCACACACTATATCAGTCAGGGATCTCTAGAAAAACAGAAGAGAGAGACACATACACATAGAGAGAGAGAAAGGGGGAGAGAGAGAGATCAATTAAGAGAGAATGAGAGAGAGAGATTTATGTTAAGGAATTGTTTCACGCAATTGTGAGGACTGGCAGGCTGGAAACTCAGGAAGAACTGATGTTGTAGTCTTGAGTCTGATCTGTAGGTCAGGCCAGCAGGCTAGAAACTCAGCCAGTATTTCTGTGTTACTGTCTTGAGACAGAAATCTTTATTTTCCAGGAAACTTGTATTTGCTGTTAAGGCCCAATTGGATGAGGCCCAATCGCATTACTGAGGGTAATTCATTTCCTTAAAGTCAACTTATTTTAAATGTTAATTATATTTACAAAGTACCTTAACAGCAACATCTAGACTGATGTTTGACCAAACAATCACTGTAATCTAGACAAGCTGACATATAAAACTGATTATTACACACACACATTTCTTAATAAATTTATGTCCAATTTTTAATGAGTCTCAGGTAGGTAATAATCAAGTGATTATCTAGGCTGGTCCCCTCACTAAATTTATGTTAGCATTGGGTGCTAGTCGTATATGGGCAAATTATTATATTGCTCTTCTTTAACCACTTACTTCTATCAGTAACTGAGAGATGTGTTAAAATCCCTCACTGTAATTGTAGATATATTTCTGTTTGTCGTTCTGTTAATTTTTGCTCATATATTTTGAGTGTGTGTTATTAGTTGCATAAAATATATATTTTTCTTAGCAAATTGAACTGTGGTCTCAGAAATTTTACTGTGATATGCCTGGATGCAGCTTTCTTTTTCTTATCCTGCTTGAGATTTAAGGCACTTCTTGAAATTGTGGCTTAATATATTTTATCAGCTTGGAAAATACTTAGCTATTATGTCCTCAAACAACGTCTTTGTTCATTTTCTGTCCCTTATTCTATTGGGATTCTAATTTCATATAGACTTTCTAATTCTTTCCACTATATGTCTTACTCTCTGTTTTATAGTTTTCCCTTTTATCTTTCTTCGCTTGATCTTCGAAATTTTCTTCTCATTTGTATTTCAGTTTACTACTTTTCCCTGTTTAATCTGCTGTTAAGCCACACCTTTAAGCTTTTATTTTGTTTATTATACTTTTCAGTTGCATGATTTCCATTTGGTTTCATTTCTATGATCTCTAATTTTATACCAAATCTGGCAGTCCTATTGTTCATCTTCCTGAGTACATTGGAAATAGTTAAAACTGTGTCTGATAGCTCTATTTCCTGAAGTCACTTTATATTTGGTCCATCATTCAGTCATTTTTGAATTTAGAAATAATTTGAGGTCTAAAATAATGACTGAAAGTTGAGATATATTCTTGCAAGTACCTTTCTACTTTGGCTCATTCATCGGTAGAGCCCTTTGCAGTCCATCTCAAAGCAGAAGAGTTTATTACTATCACCTTTGTCAATTCTCAGCTCACCAGCCTCTCAGACACCCTTCCTGGGATTGACGGGCATTTTAATGAAAATTAGCCTCAAGTTCTGGGTTTGCATCTCTGGGTTTCTGTGTTCCCTTGGATCTTGGCACTGCTATATTCTCTTGCCTTTTGAGTTCTCCAATGCCTTTAACACTTTTTTTATTTTTTTATTTTTTAAGTCAAGGATTCTGGTTGTCTCCAGTAAAGTATTTGTTTCTAATTATCTGGTCTGCCATTATAGGAAGCAGCAGAACACAAAGCACTTTGTTGAATTTTCAGATATGTACACAAATGTAAGTTATCTGATGAGAAACTTTAATTTACTCATCTTTATCCTCAGTATTGTTTCATAATGGAGCCCTGGTGATGCAAGGGTTAAGTGCTTGGCTGCTGACCAAAACATTGGTGGTTGGAACCCACCCAGTGACTCCACAGGAGAAAGACCTGGCAATCTCCCATGAAGATTACAACCTAGAAATTCATATGGGGCAGTTCTACTCTGTCACCTGGTCTTACTATGAGTCGAAAATTGATTCAACTGGCATCCAATAGCAACAACAACAACATTGTTACACAGAAGACAATCAATAAACATTTGAATTTGAACATTAGTTGTCCTCTTAATTTCAAGAAACTTCATTTAGTAAGAAACTTGAAAAAAAATTCTCCAGATCCTTCTGCTAACCTGATTCTTATCTTTCAACTTACCACTATGTGATAAATTACATTTCCTTTGCTGCCAAGCTATACCCTGTAGATTTTCTCTGAAATTATGGCATCATTTGCTGATGTTGATTAAATTGATCTTAGACTTCTCTTTCTTTCCTTCTCATTTTTTTTGCTTCCAGTCTACCCCTATCCTCATTTTGCCTATCCACTGACTAGCCAACTGCTTAGACATGTCTCTTTCTTACTTCATTCTCATATTTTAAAACTAATAACTGAACTAAGACATTTATGGTAAAGATTATAAATACAACTATTTATATACTATTTTTCTTAAACTAGTATTCTAATATAACTTGATTGAGGGACATGTCTAAATAATATTAAATAGTATTCCTGTTATGCTGATTGCTTAGACATCTGAAATCTAATTTTCTTTCTCAAGGCCAGTTTTATTTTCCATTTGCAAGACAAGTCTGAGATTCTGTGAATTTGAGGCAGGTTATAACTTGAAGTGCAAGGCAACACAGTATGATTTAATATTTCAAAAATAAGGATTTGTTATTACTATTTTTTCTTAACTCACATGCCTTGTGAAACTTGTTAATGAGAAAGTTAATTTTTTTATTGGTTATATCCCTGGGGTCTGTGGTCTTTTTTTAAGTTTGTGAGTATGCTTGTTTTAAAAAGGAAAAGTAAGAAACTATTGAAAAGCTATAGAGATAAGTAAAATTTTTCCTAATTCAATCTGTATTAAATGCTGTATTAATTATTAAGATTATAATAGGATAGAGGCATAAAATACTAACTCGAGAAGGCAAAGGACTGATAAATATATTTCACAATGACAAGAGTCACTGAAAATTTAGGAAAAAAATAACATTATTAATTCCCACTTTTAAATAAATTGATATCACATTGTCGTTTACTAAAAGAATAACCTTCTGATTCATAATTTATTTTTACCTAATCCTTTCTTTAAGCCAATTATTTTCCAGAAAAGTTTTAGATATAACTTGCCTTTCATTATGATTATAATAGTCAAAGTCATGAGGAGCAGTCTGTTACTGCATTATAGGTAGCACACTTGAGTAGGTGAAGAGAAACATCTTTTTGATGTTCTCCTGGAATAATTAGTTCACCCTCCTTAAGATTTTACCTTTCATTGGTTCCAATGGAAATAAGGAAATAGCAATGGACATAATCGGATGATTTCAAACTCTTAACATGAATTCATCAATTATCTCTCTGAGATGCAGGTTAATATGGTTTAGTATTCAAATTAGCCCCTAAGGTGGATTAAAATGAGCAATAAAAACATTGCATATGTAGGTCCAAATTCATTTCCAGTGCTTTTCACTGAAAAGAAAAAGTAAAGAATCTAATTGTATGTATTAACCTAGAAACATATGCTTACTTAACCAAATTACCAGTAACTTCTTTTCAAGTACACCTAAATAGATAAGTACTGATTATATAAACCAGAATGGGAAGAAAATGTTATTTAGGAAGAACATCACTAGTTTCAAGGAGCAATACCCTTACTTCACTTTAGAATTCTCTTGTCACTTTTAAGCTAATAATCTGGAGCCCTGGTGGTACAGTGGTTAAGAGCTCAGGCTGCTAACCAAAAGGTTGGCAGTTCAAATCCACCAACTGCTCCTTGGAAACCCTGTGGGGCAGTTCTACTCTGTCCTATAGGGTCATTACGATTTGGAATCAACTAGACAGCAATGAGGTTTTTGTTTTTTCTTTTTTTTTTGGCTTAGAGTAAGCAAATATTCGATTAAAATTACCTGGGGGAAGCAAAGATGTACTTTTTTTTCTGAGATTTGGAAAACAATACTTTGTCTATTGACTGCTCTAAAATTCAGTCATTAATATGAATAACTAATATATCTTATATTATATATTATATATAACTTGTATATCCTATATATATCTTATATATATCAGCTTATAGCTGATAGATCAACAGGGTAACAAACCAAATAAAACTTAACTAGAATAAATAGAACTCTGTCATATAGTTCTTTCATTTACATAAATATATTCCATAACTTTTGTTTTTGGGAAATGATTTTATAAATTAGTAACAAAACCCTACAGGCTAGCCTAGCTAATTCATTTCAATAACAGAATAAGAGTAAATTAACTTTCCTCCCACTTAGGGGAGAAAACAGTCCTCCTTTCAGGTAATAGTGAACTATCTTTTTACTGAATTAGCAATATTTTTGTGATTTTCTGTCTTAAATCATCCATTTTTGTAGTTAAATATATATATTCAACATCTATGGTTTAGTAGCTGTTAAATACTATTTCTAGTACTAAGTCTGACAAAAGAAACAACTGTGCTTACCAATAAAGCATATCTTAAATATCAGAATGAGCTTTAAAAAAGAAGCTCTCTCTTGCTATAGTATGTAGAAACATCACTTATTTTATGAAATGTTCTTGAAAACATAGATATTACCATAAGCAGAAGGCCTGAAAAGTAGAGATTTGCCAGCTGAGGATGTTAGTAATGCATCAATGTGCTCAGAAATTGATGTTGGCATAACTGGAGGCAGATCCAAAGACCAGTGCCAGAGGTGGCACAATTACAATGAAATCAAATAAAGTTGTTCATTACACTGATAAATGGTGAAGAGGTGCCTGTCCCTTCTCCTGTTATATCTCCTCTATCTTGATTATGCATTGGAGCAGGGGTGATGAGTAGAGCTGACAGAGAGAGAGGGAAGGAATAAGGATAATACCATATTTGAAGTAGAAGGGAATTTTCAGAGTATTCTAGAAATCTACACGTGCATTTCGATGAGGTTTTTTTTTTAATTAAATGAAAATTGCAAACTATTATGAGGCATGGTAATGCAAAGATTTGGCATGTCTTTTATCACACAAGGGAAAAACAATCAAAGAAAAGAAAAAAAGTATGTCTAAAAAGGAATATAAAGTGAATGTTGGGTTTTATACTCCTTTTTGTAATTTAAATACTTAATAACCTGCACATCAAATGGGCCATTTTGTAGAATGATTACACTCAGTATGACCTAAAAT
Organism: Trichechus manatus latirostris; assembly: GCF_000243295.1. NCBI lineage: Eukaryota > Metazoa > Chordata > Mammalia > Sirenia > Trichechidae > Trichechus > Trichechus manatus. The sequence continues at coordinate 2,155,913 of NW_004443948.1, read as the reverse complement.
TACATAACTAATAACTATATATATATATACACACACACATCCATATGTCTCTATAACTATCTCTACATCTCTCTACCTGTATATGTTTATTTGTCTATCTAAATGATATTTAGCTATACCTATCACAGTCAATCAGTTTATTTATTTTTTTAGTCTTTGTTTAAATAGCATGAGCGTGTTCCACATTTTCGGCAATAGGATTTTTTTCTAATTGAAGTATAAAAGATGGAGTTTTTAAAGCTTAAGTTCAACAATTTTTTTTTTCAGTTTTCACCTTTTCTGTGAAACTGAGTCGGTAGTAAGTGAATCTCTCTCACTATTGAATTCTTGTTGTACTTTGTATCATTCATATCTTATTTTAATCATTCATTAATTCATTCAAACACTGTTGCATGTGTCAACCCTGTGCCAAGTGTAAGGGATACAGCAGTGAGCAAAAAAAGATAGAGCCTCTGGCTTCAGAAGCTTAAATTCCATTGAGGCAATCATGAAACAATTACGCTCAAATTAAAGTAACAAATGTTATGAAAGAAAATTATTGACGTTATTATGCTAGGTAAGAGGCACCTGACCTAATCTTGGCTGGATTAGTGAAGAATCCTATGAGAATGTGATGTTTGATTTGAGGTCTGAAGATAAGAGTTAACCATTTGAAGGTGTATGAGTATTGGTGTATGTTTGTATTAGTGTGCGCAGGTGTATTTGTGTTTGTGCTGGGGGTAGTGGTGGTGGAGGACAGACAGAGTGGATTGATGTTCTTCATCGTAAGCTATGTTAGAAGGAGACAAAGCTAATTTCACTGAAATTTAAAAAGTAAAGGTGAGAGAATTTTAAGAAGAGCTCAGAATAGGTAGATGGGGACAAGACAATTTATAATATTAAGGAATCTTTTTAGGGTTTCAGTTTTTAACCTATGAACTCTTCATAAGGACTCAAACAGATGTAAACTGATGAAAAATACAAGTTTGGGAGAGAGTTTTGGACTGAATACGCACGTCGGGAAGCTGCTGATTGATAGATGGCAAATGAAGCCGTATGTGTTGATGAGATGCTACAAAGAATGTCAGGAATGAGAAGAGGTGTAAATCCTAAAGCTTCAGATAACCTCTTTGCACATTTAATTGTATTATAGATATTTGTAGAAATATCTCATTGCTTCCTCTTAAATTTTAAGACCATGTTGACAGAGTAAATTTTTTTTAAAGGGCATAAGTGTAAAATCTGGGTTCAAATTAAAGCATTTTCATTTACTGGATTTGCAAATCTTCAACAATTTGTTTACTTTCTATGATACTCTATTTCTTCCTCCTTAAAATATAGATAATAACAGTATTATGATGAGACTCTTAAGCATCAAATGAGGTTATCATATGTGCAAAACAGAGAATAATGTCAGGCATGTAATACACACTTAATATTATTTTCTATTGACTTTGAAATTGTTTAACACACACTGAATACCATAGGTCTTTAAATAAATATTCAATAAATATTTGTTCAAAATGAGAACAAAAATAGAGTAACAAAAGATGAAATCATAAAAAAGACAGAAGAATTTTCAAAAATTAGTCTACAGATTCAGACTTTCAATTTTAAGTGTGCCATTTATTAGCACAGCATGATCAGTAGTTAACTGTACTGGTGTAAGTTTATGCTTCAACCCTAATTCCCCAAGACCTTGGTTGTTTCCCTTGCTCCTATTGAGTCAGAAACTGCGAAGGGACTGAGATTTTATTCTACTTTCAACCTAACACTTTAACCTGCGACACTTTCATATACATATATTGACAGAAGAACACAAAACCCTAGGTCGGAAACACAGACAATGTATTACAACAAAAAACAGCAGCAAGAACAATACTTTGCATTAGTTCCTCACGCCTGTATTCCCATGGGACTATACCATGTCTACGTGTTTAGCTGCCAAGTGCGGGAGGTTGTACCACAGGAGAAGAACGCTGCAATTAGAAGATTTTAAGCTTTTATGAGACTGCTGGCACTTCTTCCCATCCATCTCTCCAGACAAACTGATTACTCATTGCCCTGAAATGTAAGTAAATATGCCCAGGGTGGGGAAAGGGAATTACTATCCTGGAATATGTGAGGTCTCCATCTTTAGGGAAACACTTCCTCTTACTTTCAAGGCATGTTTATTATGCAAACCTGCCTTTTGCTCTAAAGGCCCAGACTTTGCAGGAACTACAGAAATCCAAGGAGAATTGTCTCCAACAATCCCCCAGCCAGAGTGGCCCCAGAGATAAATACCACTATTACTGTGGTTGGAAAGATGTGGCTGCCACTGCAGTCACCTTGTTCTCCCAGCATTCCCTTTAAATTAGCATTCCAAAAGTAGGAGGGTGGCACTCCCTTCTTTGCCTCTGTCAAGGTGGCTGATGGGAAGCTGTAGCGTCTACATCTGAGCTCATGGACACATATGGGTTCTGACCTCCTTGGAGTAATACAATTGAGAAATGCAGCAAACTTTGACCCAATGAAATCCTAAAAGACAAACAGTCAGCAGATAATTGTTTACCCTTCCCCTTCATGGTATTTTGTAGAAAGTTTACACCCAACGAATAGACTCTTTCTGGAGCCAGTGGTTCCCCATGGCCTTTCAGGAGACATCTTGAGTGTTCAATAACCAGCCGTGTTTCTCAAAATCCAGCTTCTTGTATTTTGATGTTTCCGGTTCCTGTCTCACTTCTCTTGTTCTGTCACTTTTTACCCTGCACTCCCACCCACACCAATAAAGTGTTAATACACGATCTTTGCCTTCAACTATATTTTCTCAGGAACCCAGGATAACATATCAACATACTGGAGTTTTTGGCGTGTGTGTTGTGTACATATATGCATCTTTTTATAGGAAAGTGAATATATGTGGAGCAAAAGGAAGCCAGGTAAATACTACTGTAGTCATTAATTTTCAATACACATTAACAATCTCAGTCAAATAAGAGATAAACAAAACAAAACTTTGAATGAAATGAAATATCTCTTTGCATTCAGATCTGCACTTTGTATTTCCCTGGAACAAATGTCTGCCATCCTCCAGCCCTGGTTGGTCAGAGCCTCACAGGATGGTCACATGCTCCCAATATTTTCCTTCAGTTCTATATGCTTTCATAAAATGTATCTTTTCAGATCCCTATTACCTCATACCTCTGCATGATATTCTTGTGTGTCGTGCTATTTTAAATGTGAGCAATTATGCATTAATGTACTAACTTCCCAAAGAAAAAAGTTTGTTCTTAGAAACAAAATCTTATTTTATTAACAAAGAGTTTAGTAGTCAGAATTAGTAGTTATTTTAGGTAGACAAAGGAAACATATCTTAAATTACGTAGGCAACATCCTACTTTGTGTGCCTAGAGTCTTCCTTTGGCATGAAAACATTCAGAAAACTTGTAATAAGCATTTGTGATATTTTCGTCTTGATATTGATCTCTCTCTGAAAGCTAACCTAGGTGTGGACACAATTATTCTTAAAACAATTATTAATATTTTTATCCCCTCTTTTAACATATTAATTATACATATAAATAGGCACAGACACACACACATACACGTATAAATATATATGTTTATATGTGTGTGTATATAATTTGTTGTTTCAACTGCTCCAAACATATTGCTATAATTATAAGAGCTAAGTCATTTATATACATATTAGACTCAATTTTCTGTCTGTTAATTGGATTTAACAGTCAAAGAGAACTAATATAAAATGCTTTACCGCATATACTCTATAAATAGATAATAGATGAAAAGCAAAAATGCTTAAATGGGGAAATAAATAATTATGGAACGTCTATGAAAAAATAGATGCTCAGTGAAAAGCAACAACAACAAAAACGACAACACCATAGTCATCCTACGGTTAGTAAATATTTCTAGAGCACTGTGTCTGAGAAAACGTTATGTGCTCAGCAAACCTGTTTTCTCTTTCTATAAGGAAAAAAATAACTATAATTTCTCAAGCCAAATTTCAATTAGTTTTGGACAATGTGACTAATTTCTGGCTAGTGGAATATTTGGCATAGGTAAAAACATGATTTTCAGCCTTAATTATAAAAAGTTCCACTGTATGATCCGCATTTTCTCTCTACAATCAGTGCATCAGCGTGTGAAGGAGTGCAGACACAAGAACGTAAAATGGGGCAAGACCGGTTCCTCGTGTTCCTCTTTAAAAGAGAATGTCCCAGAAGAGCCGCCCTATCCTCATCAGACTGTGACATGATGAAGAAATAAACTTTTTTTGTATTAAACCACAGAAACATTGAGGTTATTTACTACAGCATTTTGCCTCTCCTGGTACAGGTAGGGACTCCAAAATCAGAGATGAATGGTCAAATTTAAGAGATACTGCCAAAGAAGTATTGTCAGGCCTAGTATAGGGCATTTTATCTGATGGAATGAGCAGGAGTGAAGAAGAGAGCAAAATCAAAGACAGCTTCCATTTCTGAGGTATCAGGGAATTTGTGAAAGAACATTGTTTTAAAAATATACCTTTTTGTATCACCTAACAGGGTGTAAATTTCAGAAAGAATCAGACATTCCCATTTCTATAGTTGACAGTAAATGACCTATGGACTTAGTCTTGTTAATTAGCACAATACTAGCCCCCCAAAATGATACCCTATATATTTTCAGGGAGGGGCTAGTCATATTTTCTATAAAATAAAAAATACAGTAACATACATAGAGACTACACAACATATTTCTAAATCATAAACCACTCTACAGATAATATACATTGAAAAAAGTTTGGGGCAATCTTTTTTTGTTGTTATTAAAAGGGTCATGTTCTCAGAGTGAATAAATCCAAGTTCAGCTTAATCAATAATCTGGGGATTAAGTTTTCCATCCTCTGAAAATTTGCTTAAACACTGTATATGCTTACCAACCATGTGTTTTTACATATTGTCACTATAGAGATAGCATACATAATGAAAAATCTCAGGGTATCTAAAGAGAATAAACTTGGTGTCAGAACCAAATTCCTCCACCATGTGAAATTTATTTAATATCTTTGAACTTCAATTTATTCATTTGTAAAAAAGGATAATCCCTATTTTAAAGGATAAAAATAGATAGAGTTCTTGCATTTAGGAAAAGAGTCCATGTGTTTCTGTAAAATAGATATGAAATCAGTCTAGTAACATCAATAAAAAGGAAATATTTATTTTGGCATTATTAGTATTATTAGCATGTCTATTTTGACTCATAATTCTCATAGCTTGTTTTTCTAAGAGTAATACAATAGGTTTATCCATGTCAATCTTATTACCATGAAGTTGTAATAATAAATGAATTCACCATTTTTGTTTGTTTTTTATTTGTGATATTTGCTTAGTTTTGGTCATATTTCCCAATATCTGATCAATTACCTCTTGTTGCCTTAAATTCACAAGGACATTATGGAGAGAAATCTCCTCAGAAAAATGTACACTGTTGATCATTAACCTGGTTATTTATTCGAAAACTCTGTATGTTATCCCTGTTTTGGGGAAACACACCTGATTTGAAAAAGAACAAATGCTCTATTTTATCATTGCCATTTACCCTCTAGGGGAAAAAAAATTAGAAACTCTATCAGTGAAGGTAGGTTAGATTATACATTGTAAATAAATGATATCCACATCTCAGCAGGATACAATAAATGTTTATGTTTTGATAATACTAAATATCCACTTCTGGCTCTGATAACACTTGATCTTCATTCTGGAAAACAGGTCGATGGAACTATCTCTATCTGGGATGTTGGTAGTTTTGTGACTAATAGAAAAAATACATCGTAAGTCGTATGCTGACTCTAAAAGCTTCTTCTTAGAAGTGACACCCATATTTCATTGGCCAAATTACACATACACTTTTGAGTTCAGTGAGATGCAAATATATGATGCTTCTTCAAGAAGAAAGATATCAACTATTAGCAAAAAGTCATACAATCGACTCCTGAAACTCATACATTTAATTTAGTTGTTGGGATGTGAGAGGCGGGCAAGGAAGGGGTAGTGAAGGAATAGTAATTACTAATTATTTAATTGTGAGCAATTTACTTAACCTCACTGAGCCTCAGTTTACTTGTCTGTAAAATGGTGATTTTAGTTCCTACCTCATAGGATTATTGTTAAAATTAAATGTGATAATAAAATTAAAGTATCTATCACAGTAACTAACCCATTGCCATCGAGTCAATTTAGATTCACAGCAATCCAATAGGACAGAGTAGAATTGCTCCATAGGGTTTCCAAGACTGTAATCTCTATGGAAACAGGCTGCCACATCTTTGGAGCAGCTGGTGAGTTCAAACTGCTGACCTTGGTTAGCAGGTCAGTGCTTAATCACTGTACCACCAGGGCTGCTTACACAGTAACTAGAGCTTGGATAAGCTGTATAAATATTAGTTATTATTACTTTTGGGAAACCCTGTGGCGTAGTGGTTAAGTGCTATGGCTGCTAACCAAAAATGTTGGCAGTTCGAATCCACCAGGGGCTCCTCGGAAACTCGGTGGGCAGTTCTACTCCGTCCAATAGGGTTGCTATGAGTCGGAATCAACTCGATGGCAACGGATTTGGTTTTTTGGGTTTTATTATTACTTTTATGTTTATCTCTTCATTTTAATGTAAGAGTAAAGTAACAAAACATTTACATTGGAAATGTATGTATGATATATATATTATTATATATATATTATTGTTAAATGTCATCTAGTTGATCTCAAACCATAGCGATCCCATGTGACAGAGTAGAACTGCCCCATAGGGTTTTCTAGGCTGTAATCTTTACAGGAGCAGATCTCCAGGTCTTTCTCCCTCAGAATTGCTGAGTGGGTTGAACCACCTTTCAGTTAGCAGCCAAGAATGCTTAACCGTTGCCCCACCAGTGTACTCTCTCTATATGTACAGTGTAGCTACTTTTGCAATTTGGTTAATCGATTTTGATTGTTCTCCTAGATATGATTTTTTTTGTTAGTACTGTTGGAGGGTGATGTATTGATAATAGTTCGTGTTTGCTTTCATAGTCAGATATTTAAAGTAGGAAAATAAAGCAGGTTAAAAAAAATAAGAAAAAATATAAAGGGTAGGTTTAAAAACAATATACATGTTCTATTTTTGCTTCTGTAGCATTCATTTTGTCTTCTAGTAACTAACTTCGCTTTCCCTTGAAGAACCATCCTTCCTGCATTTTCAGTCCATGCCTTTGAATGAGGCTGCCTAATTCTCATCCCTCATCTCATCTCTAGGGGAGAACACATGGTCTGATTAGTTTTAAATTTTATTCTGCTGTCCAAAATGACTGACTTAGGAACGGGTATGTGGCCCAAGCCAGGCTGATAGGGTTCATTTCTTGTTTTGTTTGTTTTTTAAGTAACATGAAATAGAATCTCTCTTTCTGATGATGTCAAGCTGGATAAAGAAAAGTTTAGAACTGTGTCCCAGGTTGGGTTACCTGGGGAACAGTCTTTGAACAGAGGTATGTGTCAAGTTTATTGAAGAGTACCGTCAGGATCAATGCTTGAGAGGGAGTAAAGAAAATAGAATTGGGCAGAGGAGGATTGACTTGCCATGAGTCACAGCAAAGGCCTCAATGGATCTTCCAGAACTTTGGAATTTGTTGGTCCTTCAGAAATGTCCACTTGAGGCAAAGGGGCAGGGGTTTTATACTCCCATGAAACAGTCATTGGATGTAGGCTGCCCCAGGGAGAACGCATGTCCTTGGAAAGGTGAATATCCTAATCTAAGCACAATTCCCAGGAGAGACTCAACTGTTACAATCAAAGGAGGAATGAAAGTATCAGTGCTAAAGGGGGGACCTGAGCCATAAGTGGAAACAGATTTTAAGCTTACTTATGAATGACAGTATCACAAGGAAATAAATAGCTGAGAGATTAAAACTGAATGCTGGAAGAACTATTTTTGCTCTTGGATCCAGTCATTCCTGAATTACTACCCCCTGGAGTTTTCATTTCAGCAATTAGAAAATATCTCACCCACTCTTTTGGCTGTGGTTTGGTTTTGGTTAGTTTTCTGCCATCAATTAATATACAACCCTTTCATATCATCCACCCTTTCTCAAGGATTTGTCTCCTTCATTTTCTTACATTCAAGAGGAAGATCTTGAAAAAAATCAAGATGAAGAAGATAAGTATGAGAAAACTTATGATATATTCTGAAAAAGAGATATTAATACATTCTAGTGGTTAATGGTTTTGAGCAAGGTTGTAAAACTGAAGACTGTCTTTTACAAATGAGCATTGTTAAATCTGTTAATCTTAATGAGAGGAAATAAAGATGGACAATAAATCTCCTGAGAATTGGTTGAGTTTAGGATGAGGCATGAATTTGATCTTAACGGCAAAGTTTCCCTATTTGTGTACTAAACATGCTGATTCTTCAGGTCTGAAAGAAAACACTCAAATGATTTTGACAACCAAGTATTACTTTAAAAAACAAAAAAACAAAAACGGAGGGAGGAGGAGTTGCTCAAAATATAATGCATCCCTGAAAGAAGGATGGGAACTTGATATTTATAACCGTGTCTCCACTGTATTTTTTGTCAGTAAAATGAGTTTAGATCTGAGTATAGGATTATAATTGCTTATGAGTGGCCAAAACAATAAAAACCTACATGAGGAAAAAAAAAAATTCCTATACAATGGCTTTGAAAAACACGATTAAAGAATAGCATCATTGCAAGAAACTGAGGTAAAGAAGTAAATTGCAATTATAAACACTGCTTACTTAGTGATGTTTGGCAAAATGATTATGTTAAATCAAATTCTGATTCTATAGGAAATATTCCAGGTGGATGATTTTTATTTCATTATTCTTTCAGTCCAATTGATAACACCTATTTCAGGAAGTCATTAAAAGAAAAGAACAGAGAAGGTTGGGATCTGGATAAAGAAGTACATTATTAGCAGGAAGTCTCGTTACAGGCATTAATTACATTTATGCTACTGATCAGCAATGACCCTCAATGATACTAATGTCAATGGTTTTAAAGAGAAAAAGTGATCTAAAGAGTTCATATAGGCTGGGTTACTTCAGTAGGCAAGTTACTTCAGGAGGCTTTCAACTAGACAGTGTAGCTAATTTTGCAATTTGGTTAATCAGTTTAGATTGTTTTCCTAGCTATGGCTTTTTGGGGTACATTTGGGAAGTGTTGTATTAATAATAGTTTAGTTTTGCTTTATTAATTTATTAACTATTAATAATAGTTTAGCCAGATGTGATGGTCAAGGTTGTGTGTCAACTTGGCTAGGCCATGATTCTCAGTGGTTTCATGCTTATGATGTAGTTTGGCAGTTACGTATTGGTGTAATCACCTCCATGATGAGATCTGCTATGAGCAGCCAGTCAGTTGAAAGAGCATTTCCTTGGGGGGTTGGACTGCATGCAATATCTGTATGGACTTTCTGGCAAAGCTTGCTGGTTTTTGCTCTGCTCTGGATCCTGCATTCAGCTTGTCATCATCTGACCCCTGGTTCTTGGGACTTGAGCCAACAGTCTGCCATTGACCTGCTAATCTTGAGTTCATCAGCCCCTGCAGCTACGTGAGTCAGGAGAAGCCTCCAGATATAGCAAAGATTGTGAAGATGGGCAGGACTGGGTAGTGTTTCGTTCTGTTGTACATAGGGCCATTACGAGTCAGAATCCACTTGATGGCACCTAACAGCAACGAGTTCCTAAATCAAATACTTTTTGTCTGTTTCTAGATTGAAATGCAGAGTAAGTGTAGGTTTATGTACATAACCTCTATTTTTGTGACATGAAATTTTAACCTTCGACTACCTCTCCGAATTCTATTAAGCTTTGATTTTTTCTCAAGTGAAACATTACATTTTGAGGAATATCAAGTCCATGCTAGCTTCTATACCCTACTGTTCAATTAGATATACTAAAACTCTATTTTCTAAAATAGTAAAACTTATATAATGCCATCCAATTTAATTTTACTGAAACTTTCTACATTTCTATCAATTTTGCCATAATTTATCTGGAAGAAATAGACATACACAGAGATTTTGACACGAGGTGTGTAAAATGGCAAATACAGGGTAGAAAAAATCAAAGTGATCATAATCTTTGTGGGAAGTGTTTTTGAAGGGAGATTAAATTAGCTAAAACATACCTTATCTAAAATTTTGAAACAGCCAGAAAGCAAACCACTTGATGTTCTCATGGAGACTTTCCGTGTGTTCTTGCACAACAATGTCCTGAAATATGGAGCTAAAAGATAATATGAAGTAAGTTGTTTATAAGATTAAGGTTTCGTTGATAAAAAGTTACTTGTAATGTATGCTGAAATGTCTCCGAAGGGATATTTTGAAGTGTTTTCCATGAGATCCTACTCCAAAACCAGGGGTGTTTCTCCATTTTCTCTTTTCCAGGCACACTAAACCATGGATCAAATTGTTTCTGAAATCATCGGGGAACAAGAAGACACTAAACTTTCCTTTCCGTTATGGATTAAATTTTGTCCCCCTAAATATGTATTGGAATCCTAGCCCCTCCTTATATGAGTCCACATACAACAACAACAATCTGCCCAGTTATGTAATGTATAATACTGTTTAGAAATAGGATTTTCTTTGTTATGCTAATGAGGCCAAATGAGTTAGGGTGTGTCCTAAACCTAACCACTTCTGAGTTATGTAAAGAGCAGCACAGACACAGTGACATGGGGGCACATACTGGGGAAGACAGATGCCATGTGAGGATCACCAAGAACCAAGGCCAGGCTTCCTTCAAAAAAGAAATTACTAGGACAAGATCCTGATTTGAACTTTTAGCCTACAGAACTGTGAGAAAATAAATTTCTGTTCTTCAAAGGCACCTACTTGTGGTATTTGTGTTATAGCAGCACTAGGAATCTAACACATCCTCTAACCTCAACCCCAGGGGAAACTTCTTAAGTAAACAGTGGTCTGCTATTGGGCCTGAGAGTGTGTGAAAAAGCAAGTATTCATTCAGGGAATTGGTCTTCCCTTATTCCAGGCAACCTCATTTCTTTAGATCTCCTCTTTCCTGTTCAACTTGCTTTCCACTACAGAGCCCTTGGTGAGGCAGGCTGGGGGTGGGGAGAAGGGACATCATAACACCTCCCTCTAAACATGGCACTCTCAACAACTCCAGTCCTTTACTTCTTCCTCCATCAGTTTCCACTGCATATGTGGACGTGTCGGGGGGAATGAGGTAAAGTAGGAAAGAGTGTGGTAAATCTAGTTCTGTCTTGGTTGTTGGTGATATTCTTTGGAATTGGGTGGAGGAGGATTAGTCCTTATTTACCCTCAATTCTAACACACCATCACGAATTCCAAGGCAACACAAACGTTCTATTTCATCAATTATATGTTGTTGTTGCATGCCTTAGAGTCAATTCTGACTTATAGCAACCCTATAGGACAGAGTAGAACTGCCCCATAGAGTTTTCTAGGCTGATTGCCACATCTTTCTCCCACAGAGCCACTGGTGGGTTTGAACCACCAACCTTCAGTTAGCAGTTACCACAGTGCTACGAGGGCTCCTCATCAATTATATAGTCAAATGGTTTTCCTAATTTTTTTTCCTTGCTTGTTTTAAATTTGTAACTTTGGGTGGTATATCAATCTAAATTCATTTAATTTTCATCATTTATAATAATGATTTGGTTGGATTTGTTGTCGTCCCAGTCTCTTTATGTAGTCTTGCTATAAACATCTTTTCTCTTTTCTCTCTCTTTATACCCCCTCCGTCACTAACTGCTTTTCTTCTTTTCTATTAATTCTCCTTAAACAAATCAGTGACAATATACCATCTAACATCTGATTTCTTTCTTTTAAACACATAAAACCACAGTATTAGAAAAAATATTATCCACATTAGCCAGAAGATTTGTTGAAAAACAGCAATAACCAATCCCTGGAACATCTTTTCTGCTCAGCTCCTTTCACTCTCAAACTACATAATCTGAAGTTTTCTCTTGTGCTGAGGTAGAGAGAGCAGGCTGACCCTTCAGCAATATCCAGGCTAGAGAAGCTTGAGAACTCAGCTTCTGGGAGTTCAGTCCCAGAGAAAATCATCTCATTGCTCAGTTACTCTCTTTTCCCTCTCTCGTGCTTCCTCTCTCACTCCAATGCTCTCTAATATACTCAGAGAAAAAAAGACAAGAAAATTCAGAAACAGAACAAATATATATATATATATATACATAGAAATGAGACTTCCATAAACCCTTTTCTGAACGAGTATCTTAAGCCTCGGATACAACTGACAGAATTTTCCCAGTAAGAAGAGTGTTTCCTGAAACTCACAGAGCTAGAGACTGACAATATGCATTTGAGTGTCTAACATACTTTCTAGTGTAATGTTCTGCATACAGCAGTGACTAATTTTGCAGGTCTCAAGGCTGTCTCTTGCATGTTGGTTTAACCTGTCAATATTCTGATATTCCTTAGAGCTTGCCTGAAGCAACTAATACACCGTGGACTGAAGTAGCAATTGCAAGGATGTTTAACTTTTAACTCAGTTCCGGAGTTTAACTGTCATTTATGTGATTACTTAGAGTGGCATTCCTAAACTGTGAGCTCTCAGGATCATTAAAATTTAATTTTCTTTAAGGATAGAACACAGGAGATTATGTTCAGTTTATTAGCCCTGACCCTTTGCACTTAGATAATCTTGCTGTTTAATTTGGTTTATGCAGTACATAATTCATGTGGCCCTGGTTGTTATGTACTTTTATTGTTACAAATTCTACTTGAAATGCCTAAATTAGAGAGTCTCACTTCCTTTACTACTGTAGAAAGTGGTATCCTGGACAGGAAGAAGAAAAGGGGAAAAAAAAAAAAAAGAAAAAAAAAATGAGAGAAAGGCGGTTTTATTTTTGGAAAAGAAATGGTCAGAAAAAGAAAAAAGACATATGAATTACAGAACATAAAATGATATTTTTAATTTTACTTGCATTTTATTAAAATTATCTCATAACAGAAAACACAGCGCTTTAAGCAACAAATGTTTTTAACGTTTTAAAAAGCAATATTGTTATGATAAGAAAATATTGCCTAGAACTTTACTGTCCAGTATGGTGGATATTAGCCACATACACCTATTTAAATTTCAACATTAATGCATTAATATTAAATAAAATTTAGAATTTAATTTTCAGTTGCACTAGCCACATTTCAAGTGCTTAATAACCACATGTAACTCATAGCTACCATATTGAAGCACAGATACAGAACATTTTCAACATCTATTGACTGGAAATTGCTGGCTTAGAAGGTAGGTGTAGTACTTCCAGTAAACCTGATTCTTTCTACTACATGTGTGGCTGCTTTCCCTTTAGACATAATCTATTGCTTACACTGGGTCTACTCTTTGTGGGCCTGAGAGCGACACCGATGCCTGTCTGTTGAATTTGTCAAGGGGCGGTGTTGCAAGGTTGATCTGCACAGCAAGCCTGTTGACTAAGCCTTCTAAAAATTCTTGATCATAGACCAAGCAAATTTCTCATGTGAAGGCAAGACTGAGAAGCACTGAGGTGCACTAAGAATCATTTATTAAGACTGGAGCATATGGAAGAAAAGGAGGAAGAAGACATTATATACCAAAAATACATAAAAAGACATTAGGGCCTGGAAGTTTATATTAGGACCAAATAACTGTGACCAGTACAATCCTTCCAAATCATATAACTGGCTTTTCATGTAAATATAGTAGCAACCACTCAACTTATGTAATTGTGTTTTATGAAAGAGATATTAGGATAAGAAGTTTGCATGTGTTGTATTATTCCTTACAACCACTCTGACAAGTAACCTTTATTATACCTATGTTTGAGAATGAGGTAATTTAAAATTAGTAAGACAAAATAATTTTCCCAAAACCTCACTGTTAAGAAATTCCAAAATTAAGGATTAAAACCCAGGCTTAGTTGACTTTTAGACTTGTGATTTCGGCACTATATGTAACATGATTTTAAAATCAGTTGACCTTAGAGTTGACTCTGATTCATGGCAATGCCATGTGTGTCAGAATAGAACTGTGCTCCCTAGAATTTTCAATGGCTGATATTTTGGAAGTAGATTGCCAGGCTTTTCTTCCAAGAAGCCTCCGTGTAGACTTGAGCTTTCAAACTTTTGATTAGCAGCTGAAGGCATTAATCATTTGTACAACCAGGGACTCCATATAATATGGTTTTAGGGGTTCTGAAATAATTCTTTGATACTCTCAAGTTCCTTACATATGAATCATTCCTGTGATTTAAAATCCATAAAATATCCAATTTCTAGGTCAGATCTTGAGGTTAGCTTAATTCCATCTGGTCACTGGGATAAGTACCACCTATGCCCATCTGTGACAAAATTCAAGAGTCCTTTGAAGATCTGTGGTGGTATATGTAAGACGGAGGTAGTGTTCCGTGGATTCTGTGCCTCATTTTGTACTTCCAAATATTTTGGGGGCTTCAGTGTTCTATGTGCAGATGCTTTCATGATATAATGATTTTAGGATGTAGAGACTAAGAAAGTTACACTTTAATAGTGCTGCACAAATCAGATTAGAGGCTTTCTTCTCCATAGAAGAACAAAAATTGGAGATAATAGGCATAATTATCAACTGATTTTACAGCCTCAAGGGACATTCCATTCCTTTGGGATACTGTATCTTTGCAGAATAAACTCATTTGGTAGAACATAGTTTCATTATGTATGTTCCATAGATTTGGGGTTTTTTTAAATTGATTTGAAAATTGGAGAAATAAATTGTTTTCATTTGTTTTTGAGAATTCATTTGTTTTCTCTATTTTCTTTTGAAATAGGCCCCTCAAATAAAAAAATGAAATAGGCTTTACTTTCTGTCTGTAGATCACCTTTTGAAAGGCAATAGGCCTAGAGATAACAATATTAGGTAGTTATTATTCTTTAGAAGGAGCCCTAGTGGCACAGTGGTTAGGCATTCTGCAGCTAACCGAAAGATCGGCTGTTCCAACACAACAGCTGCTTTGCAAGAAAAAGATGTGGCAATCTGCTTCCCGAAAGATTACAGCTTTGTAAACCCTATGGGACATTTCTGCTCTGTTCTATAGGATCCCTATGAGTAGTAACTGAAATTGACTTCATAGTAATGGTTTTTTTTTTTTTTTTAATTATTCTTTAACACTTTATCTTTTTAGAAGAGAATTTCACATATGATCAAAGAGTAAGAAATAGGGCAGGTCTCCATTTTTTGATGTGGGGAATAGAAAGGGAACCAAAAGAGCCCTAGGGGCGTCCTACCAAACCAAAACCAAACTCATTGCCGTCGAGTCGATTCTGACTTGTAGTGACCCTATAGGGCAGAGTAGAATTGCCCCATAGGGTTTCCAAGGAGTGGCTGGTGATTCGAACTGCCGACCTTTTGGTCAGCAGCCAACGCTTAACCACTGTGCCACCACAGCTCCAGGAGTTTCTTGGGAGAATGTTTATCAGAGGAAAAAGCCCCGGGAGCCAGAAACTCTGATATCTGCTTTGAAATCTTTTCCTGATGAGCTGTGTATTGGGATAAATTTCTACACATTTTGGAGATTCAGTTTGCGCAGGCTTTCTGACTATAACATTCTGAAGAGTAAAATAAACAAGAAGAAAATGACAGCTAGTTAAAGGGCATAACTTTCACTCTAGAGCGCCCCAGCATTTTCAATCAAGCAAAACAGTGTTTCATGTTGCATTGCTACAGGAAAGAAGCCTGGAAAAAGTTCCATCAATATGGACTGATTAAAGATATTAAAGCTGTTGTTGTTGTCGGGTGCCATTGAGTTAATTCCAACCCATAGTGACCCTACGTACAACAGATTGAAACACCGCCCGGTCCTGTGCTATCCTCACAATTGTTGCTATGTTTGAGCTCAGTATATAACATACCAAAAAATAAACCAAACCCGTTGCCATCGAGTCAATTCTGACTCATAGTGACCCTACAGGACAGAGTAGGTCTGCCCCATAGGGTTTCCAAGGAGCACCTGGTGAATTCGAACTGCCGCCTTTTGGTTAGCAGCCATAGCTTTTAACCACTATGTCCTCAGGGTTTCCAACATATAATACAAAAACCCCATAAATATATTAAAGCTACAAGCATATGATGAACTGGGTTTGTCCAGAAAAAGAGACAACTATTTACATCATGTGGCATCATGTGGCACATAATACTCTCTCTGGCAGGATAATAAACTTCTCTGTTTCTGCTATCTAATAAAGAAAAAGCAACTGAGGATTTAAGTAAATAAAGCTGAAATTAAGCATATGCATATCCACAGGAAGAAAGAGATTAAGTGTTCTTTTTTTTTCATCAATATTGGATTTACTAAGACACTCTTTAGTTTTAGTAACTTTCTTCTGCCACTTAACAGCTTGGTTGACTCTACCAGTGACACGAGCCAAGGCGATTCCTAAAATAACCAGGCTTATGTTACAGCTTCTCCTCAAGGTTTTGCCAACATCTCCTGTATGACATGGGAAAAAGATATAGCCCTCCGTGCAAATCGTGAACCTAAATAAAGACCAAAAAGCTTTGACTTGAGAGTTCAAGCTGTGTGCATGACTCAGCCTGGTAATTTCCCAGCTTGCTAGCACTGTGACTTTTTCATCACACGTGTTTCATTGGATTCTATTTTAGGAGGAGATTTAATTTAAGCAGAAAAAAAGTGAGAGTCTTTTCCCGTCATAAATTCTAACATTGAAAATAGCCTTCAGACCAGAATTTTGAGCAAGCAAGACATAACATATTATCTGGCTCTCCTACTCTCACTGGTAGACCCAACTGCCTCCAACGTAAAGGGAAACGATATGGTCCTACAGGAAATAAAAAAAGAACAGAGCAAATCATTTCTCTTCCCAAATTTGTGGAATGATCCTAATTTATATACACTCTACACGTATCTCTCATACAGCTTGTTGTTAACTTACCTTAGAATCTTATACACCTGGATAAGCTGACTGAGCTTGATGCTCCCTCTCCTTAATTGTGAGGCTATTTCTTCTCTTCGTGAGTATCTTGTTCATTTTACAGAGGAAAAAAATTTAGCAAACAGAGCCTTTCAGAGCTGAGAGTTCTTGCTGATCTGGGAGCCTGTCAAGGTGATTCTATGCCAACTTGGACTTGCCTGGAGTTGAAGCTTCCAATCTTGCCAAATGTTGTGCTTTTTTTGTGACAAAGATGAAAGTCACAGTTGGATTAAAAAGGAGGCCATCCAGTTTATTTTATTCTTGTCTCAACTCTTTGAATCTATGTCTCTATGACTGAAGGCTTTGTAAATAAACAGGTGTCCACATGCTCCAGTAAGAAATAAAATTTCATGGAGCCATGTTTAAAAAAGAAAAATTGTCATAATTCTTTTCTTTGGTATGTCGAAGTAATACTAGTTTCATAATTTGTTTCCTATATATGTGTTACCATTCAAACTCAATATCATACTTGATTAATAATTCTAAATTCTGGAATTTGGGGAAGGAGTGCTACATAAAAAGATATGGATTCAACAAATGCTCTGGGAACTTGACCAGCTCTGCTCAGTGTAAGAAAAGATTTATAGACCATTAAGAGTTTTAGTAAGTACTAAAGAGAGCTCATTTACGTATCTATGGTTTTATGTACAAGATCTATAAACCAAAATAGGTATGTGAGTAAATAAAGTAAATATTCTCAATCATTTATTATGACTAATGTGTGATATATTAGTGCACACATATACATGCAGAAACATTTACGCAAAAGTACATTGTCTTCTAATTAACTGATTTCCCCAAGCACCTAAGAATTCCTTCTTTGCACATTAAGCATCTTAGATACCTCCTTTTACAACTGCTTCAGAGAACTAAATGCCCAAAGTGCCTAATTTACAACAGCATAATAATATAGGCATTGAAGTATACATTTAGTGGAGTTGCATTATTTTGCTATTAAATATAGGTGCTGGCATTGATGTAGTATTAACGGTAAAGTGAATTTTAAAGGGATTTGATACATATATACATATATGTATATTACACAATATTTCTCTAGTATATAAAATAACCTATCTTGAATCTTCTTAGTAATTATACCATTTAACACATTTAAGAACTCTTAATAACCATATGCATGTTCATTTTCTAATGTGCTGATCTCATATAGAGTATGCATAAACCTATTATGTAGGTATTTAAGGAAATACGCACAAGCAGGAATCTTTGTCATACATATCATTTGTTTCATAGATATTCCTTTTCCCTAGTTGGAGATTTAGGAATTTTGCTATGAGATGATCAATTATTTAATTTAAATATATAAATTATTCAATAATAAGTACAATCACAGCAGGTTCTCAAAATATTTCATAACCAGAAGCAAAAGGAAACTAATGTTTCTTTTTTTTAAATACCTCAATAACATGTCTCATGCAACTTTCATTATTTTAACATCTTAATTATTTAAATGAATGAATGAATAATCCAGTGCCATAGTATTAAGACTTCACTCCAAATATACAAAGAGACTTTGTAATGATAGTACATAAAAACAAAAGAGAGAGATTGAAAAAACAAAACAAAAAAATTTTGTGATGATAGATGTGCCATTGGTTGTTGCTGAACTTGGTGGTGGGAGGGGTTGGGGAGGTAGAAGCTATGCTTCTGATATTTTATTATCTGTGTAACCTCTTCCTGTACAATGAGAAGAGTATGTTGTTGTTCGCATTCATGGTGACTTTATATACAACGGAATGAAATGTTACCTGGTCCTGTGCCATCTACATGATTGTTGATTTGTTTGAGTCCATTGCTGTGGCTATTGTGTTAATCCATTTTATTGAGGGTTTCCCTCATTTCCCTGCCCCTCTATTTTACCAACCATAATGTCCTTTTCTAGTGATTGGTCTTTCCTGATGATGTGTCCAAAGTAAGTGAGTCGAGGGTACAGATGTAGTAAAAAAAATAAAATAAAAACAAACAGTTGCTGGAGAATCAATATAGGCTACGGCCACCCCATGTGTGTCAGAGTAGAACTGTGCTCCATAGACTTTACAAAGGCTTTTTTTTTTTTTTAAATAGATTGCCAGGACTTTCAAGGTGCCTCTGGATGGACTTGAACTTTTCAGTTAGCAGCCAAATGCTTAAAACCATTTGCACCACTGAGGGATTCCACCACTGATATAGGACTGTATCAATTAGACTTTACTGTAAACAAAACATCCTCACTTTCCACACGGTAGTCATGAAAGACAGTTAATACTAGTGTTGACCTTAGATTTTGAAAACCAAGGACGGCTACTATATACTAGCAAGTGTGTAAGCATTTTTCAAGTCTCTGTTGGTATCATATTTGCTACTGTCCTGTTGACTAAAGCAAGTTACATGGCAAAGCTCAAACACCAAATAGACATGTCCTATAATGGACATGGATGTGAGGTGGAAGAATCAGTAGTCATTTTTGCATTACCTCAAAAAGACCGTTCCTAAAGGGATAAGTCCTTCCGAAGCGGCACCCTTTTCTAAGATTCTGTGTTTTTTTTTCAAGAGGAGAATGAACATCAGCGGTAACTTGGTAGATTTAACCAAAGAGTAAGCATCAAGAAGTGTAATTAGTAGACAGAAATGTCAGGGATGAGGCATCACAGGAGGGCAAAGTAGCTTAAAGGATCTGGAGGTGACTGGATTCCTTAACTGTATTCATTGTGTTACATCTGATTCCTGTTAGAGCTGCAGAAGACCATCCATTTTTCAATTACACCATCCAGATCCAGTATTTTCCAAATATGGTCCCTATTGACAATGGTACAACTTGAGACTTTTGTGACAAATACAGCTTCCCATATACCACCCTCATAGATTTTTGACTCAGAAATACCAGGATGGACTGAAGATTATGCCTCTGTGACAAGAATCCCAAGAATCCCTAGAATGAGAAGTACGGCTCCATAGAAAAAGGGTAAGTGGTAGCCATCCTCGATTTTTAGAATCTAAGGTCAACACTAGTAGTTCCTGTGTACTAAATCTTACTTTAATAATCAAAAAAGATCAATTTGTTTCCTTTGCAGAAAATATCTCTATTTCTGGAGAAGTTAGGCACAAATAATTATTTGTATTTAATTAGTTTCTTTTAAAAGACTCAGGGCATTTCTTCTCCTTCTAGATGTCCAGATGTGGAATGAAGCCCTTCTTACTAGGAACAAGAATATTATTAACACTTTAAAATTATTTCCAACAGTTGAGTGGTGCAATCCGTTAAGTGCTCAACTACTAGCAGAAAGGTTGGTGGTTCGAACCCACCCAGAGGAGCCTCAGAAGACAGGCCTGGGGATCTGCTCCTGGAAGGTCACAGCCTTGAAAACCTATGGAGCAGTTCTACTCTGCACACGTGGGGACTCCATGAGTCAGAATCAACTCGATAAAAACTTACAATAACCCTTGGAAGGATTATGAAAATAAAATCAGTGAATTTTCATAATATCCTAATATTAAAAAGATATGCTATTTGTAGTTTGTAACTTTCTGAGCTGTTTTTCACAAAGATCGAAGGTGATGCGATCCTTCCAAACTCAACTTCTCTCACATGAATTTTTCACAAACATGTACCCCACCATTGTCATCTTACAGATAAGAAAACAAATACAGGTAGGTTTGGTAAGCATAAAACCATGGAGCAAATCATTGCATTAAAAAGAGAAGTCAGTTCTTGTGACTTCCTATAGAGTGCTCTTTTGACCACACTACATTTCAAGGCACTGACAGATATGGAAATGATCTGAGGATTCTTCTTTCCTAAGGCTATCCATATGTTGGGGAAGAACTTGGATCCAGTCCTGCCTAGAAGTCAGAGAACTAACTAATGAGTCTTGGTGTGTCTTCCTGCTGATAATTCTGTATGCCATTAGAAATCTTCCAGTATATCCAGTCCCCTAAACAAGCTCTGAACAATTAAGCATTACATTGTTACAGAAGTTGACAGTGTACCCTCACGGTCACAACTTTCAAAACTAAAAACTTTTCTGTCACCTTATGTACTGACCTAAATATGAGGTTATCAGTATTGAAGTTTCTCAGGCGGAAATGCAGGGATGTGTGAGCAGTAATCAGAGTCTGGGGGAGGCAGGAACAGATTGTCTTTAACATCAGGGAAAAGTGTTATCTTGGACTGTCTTCTCAGCCTGAGGTGCTTTGACACTTCTTTGTAACACACCTAAAAATACATTCTTTTTTCCCTCTGCTGTTGCAATCATAAGCATTAAGTCAATCCAGAGGGCACATAGTCTATTTTCTGACTATATCAATGAGTAATATCCTCAAAGTTCTAACCACACTGCCTTTATTGAAAAAAGTAAACAAGAATACAAAGAATGAAACGTTTTTCTCAAATCAGAGAGGGAAAAAAAGAAAACAAGCCTGAAAACAAAATTAAAATAAAGTAAGGCCATATTTTCACTTACACAAATATTGAGAAAAGCAAAGAAAATTTGTTTGATTCAGGTGAGAATCAATTACGAACATAAACAAAAATGAACGACAGACTTTGTATTTTGAAAACATTAATATTTTACCAAAAATAACCAATTAAGCCTATGTTTTAAGCCTTATAAGATACGTTAATTTCAAGTCTTTTCATTTATTTATTTATTCACTCAAAGTATAATTATTTTTAAAAAGTATGACTATTGAGCACTTACTGTGTGCTTGACACTGTGCAAGTGCTGAGGACAGAGAGCTGGCACCATGGAACTTACTATCTAGTCCCAGAGACACACGTTAATGTGATTAAAACTATAAAAGAAAAATACAGAGAGCAATGATAGAAAATACTTTGGGTATATAATCTGAGAGTCAAGAAAATCATTATAGAGAAAAAGACACTTGAGCACAGATCATTTTGCACTGTACAGAATCGAATCACGTTTCTTCTGCTAGCTTGAGTTACTATCCCCTGAATGTTCCCATAGCAACCCATGTGTATACATCAGTCATAGAACTTGATATATTGTTTTCTGTTGATTTGACTTCCTGACTTGAATGGGAGTTCATGGAGAGGATTGGCTATGAATTTTCAGTTCTAACTCCAGCACATGAAATATAGAAAGCCTTCAGTAAATTCCTGTCAAAGGAATGACTGACTTAAGTTGCTACTTGCATGAATATATTTAATTATTTGTGTTTTTGAATCTCTGTAAATATGCAACTCTCTAACTATTTTATCAACTGACACCAAAGTTCTTCTTAGAGAAGGATATTGTTTAGGGAAGTCCACCGTTTTGATGTAGAAAATGGGACCCTGAGGCTAGACACTAAAAATAAACAGCAAAAGAGAACCAATCATTTCACTGCTATGCACAAAAAAATAATGAAGAGAAATTTGGGAGTGGGAAAATGGAGAAAGGAGAAGGAAGAAAGGCAGGAGTCAAGCAACATCGTAGGAGGCTGGAGACTAGACAGGTTGATAACTAAGCAAAATTTTGCTGTGCTGGAGTTACCACCCCAAAAAATAAAGTGTTAAATCACAAGAATGTCTGATAATTAATTTAAAATTTTTACTTTCATTCCTTGGATGTAAAATCCTTTCTCTTCCCCACACTTCAGTAAATTCTAATCTACATGTAAATATCTTGTGTCATTTTTAGATGACCCAAGTAAAAGTGTCTGAGTTTCATTTATGGGTTAGTGCATAGGACAGAAAAGAAAATGACCATAGAGGATGAAATGTGATTGAGGTGAGTAGTTTACAAAGAAGAATTCCAGTCCTGAATATTATGGAGTTGTTGGTACTGAACCAGCTATCTAACAACAAACAACCATAAAACTGGGCAAAATATATGAGACAAGTGCTCTTATTATTTGCTCAAAGTATAATTATTGAGCACTTACTGCAAACTAAACCAAAAAAGAACAAACCCATTGCCATCGAGTAGATTCTAACTCATAGTGAGCGACTCTATAGGACAGAGAACTGCCCTATAGGGTTTCCAAGGAGCAGGTGGTAGATTCAGACTGCTGATATTTTGTTTAGCAACCATGTCTCTTAACTACTGCGCCTCTCCTACTGCAAACTAGACACTGTGAAAATGTTAACAACATGCAGTGCAAGTCTCCAGTCTCTGAGGGAATGGAAATTCACAAAGAATATCCCATGCTTGACCTGGCCAATTGCCTATTTGCAGTGCATGAAGCTAGAGTCCAGGAATGACAGAGATGCCTTGCTGACATGAGATCAAAGTTTGGAATGACCGATGTAGCTGGTATCTCTGAGGCAGTGCACTGGAGAGAAGGAGCCTGCACAGGAGGGTTAGGAAGTTCCCTCACGCATCCTTGGCTGAGGATTGGGATGCACAGATGCAGGATGGGCTTAATAAAAAACAACTGTTGTTGGGTTGATAGTGTAACAGATTTACTAAAGGTTAAGCAGAACCACAACTGGCTGATGTTGGAAGTCCATGCTAGCTAGAGAGGAGAGGCATCATCAACGCCTTATTAAGACCTCAGGTATCAAGCAGAGAGACCAACAGATGCCATAGAGTAAGGCCTTTAACAAGGCCTACCTTGACAAGGCCTAAAACCAAGACTTTCACACTTTGGAATTTGAGACCTACCAAGTTCAAGAAGATTGAGGAACACAGGGTTTCTACAGATTGACCTTAGCAAAGCATAAAAGCAAGCTTGCACAATTCACAATTCGCGGTGCTCATCTAGTAATTGGACTGTTTATTAGAAAAATCAACACTGTTCAGAGACAGGGAAACAGAATGCAGAATCTCTATAATATGTCATTCACCAAAGAGTGTGAATAATAAGAAATATGACCTATGTTCAAGAAAAACATCATTCAAGAGTAACTAACCCTACCTGTGAGTGGCCATGTAAGATACTCCACTGGTCTCATCCCTTCGGGAGCAAGGGAGAATGAAGAGAACAGGATACAA
>NW_004443948.1:2116209-2131834 GCF_000243295.1 Trichechus manatus latirostris | reverse complement strand
AAAGACCAGATTTACTGGCCTAAAGGAGACTGGAGAAACCCCGAGAGTATGGCCCCCAGACACCCTTTTAGCTCAGTGGTGAAGTTACCTCTGAGGTTCACTTTTCAGCCTGGGAGTGGCCAGCCCCATAAAACCAAATGAGACTAACGAGGTACAGCAGTCCAGTGACACGGGCCAGAAGGCAGAAGGGGACAAGGAAGCTGGTGATAGGGAAACTAAGGTTGGGTAAGGATATTGTTGATGTGTTGTGAGATTGTTAACCATTGTCACAGGGCAACATTTGTAGTAACTGTTAAATGAGAAACTATTTTGTTCTGTAAGCCTTCATCCTAAGTGAGAATAACAGCACAATTGGAGGAGTGTAGTCAATGTCATTGAACTGTGCATGTAGAAATTCTTGAAATGGTGTATATTTTGCTATGTGTATTTTCACCAAAAAAAACGTTGAGAAGTTAGAGGGTTGACATGTTGTGGGCTTGTTAACCAATGTCATAAAACAAGATGTGTACTACTATTTCATGAGAAACTCTTTGTTCTGTAAGCCTTCACCTGAAGTACAATAAAAAAAAAGATTAACCAACCCTGAGATGGGTTGGATGTTTGATTAAGAAGGCAAAAACTTTTAAAAAACGAGTACAAATATGTTCAAAGAATTAAATAAAATATAGTCAATGAATTAATTTAATTTTTGGTGTTTATGAGTGAACAGAAGGGGATTTCAGGAAAGAGTTAGAAACCATAAAAAATAATCAAATCAAAATTCTGGAAGTGAAAAGAAGCCACAATAAAAAAAAATTCACTGGAAGTATCAAACAGCATATTTGAATTGGTGAAAGAAAGACTCAAAGGATTTGAAGAGAGATTAATAGAAATAATCCATTCAAAAAAACAAACAAACAAGAATGAAGTCTAAGAGACAATGTTACATGGTTTAACACATATGTAACTGGAGTCCTGGAATAAAAAGAGCATCAAAATGAGGTAGAAAGAAATATCAGATTAAATAACACCTGATAATTCACAAAAGGTGATGAAAAACACCACCTTTCATATCAAAGAACATCAACAAGCCTCAAGCATGATAAATATAAAGAAAACCATCCCTAGACCCAATTTAGTCCAACTGTTAAAGGACATACATAAAAAGAAAACTATGAAAGCAGTCAAAGGAAATAGACTCTTTACATATTGAGGAAACAATGATGTAAATTATGACTTGCTTCTCTTTAGAAGAATTGACTTGATAACATTTTTTTTCTCTTTAGAAACAATGGAAGGCAGGAGAAAATGGAATGTCATTTTTAAATTACTGAAAGAAAAAAAACAGTTTTATCAACTTTATATCAAAAAGGAAAATTTTTCTCTCTTGTAATTTCCTTAAAATACAACTCTATATTAAAACACAAAATAATGGCATTATAAAATGGGGTCCATAACATATATAAAAGTAGAAAATCAGAAAGAATGTAAACTACGTACTCACAATTTGGGATCTCTGAAAGCCACCGCAATACGTCAAGAAAAGCAATAGAAAGGAAAAACATAGATTGGAAAGGAAGAATTAAAACTTTCTATGTTTGTGTAAATATAATTGTCTACATACATGTTTTGAAGTGGTGTTTTAAAAAAAAAAAAACTTCTAGAATTAATAAGTAAAATTTCCATCTGAGATATACTGAATCAGAATCTAGAGTTTAGCAAGATCCCCAGGTTATTCTTATGTATAACTTCCTGGGAACTTGCTAGAAATATAAATTCTCAGCAGGGATTTGAACCAGAAGTAACCAGTTTGAAGCCCTGGCTTGAGCCCATCCCTGCAGCCACTGTATCATCCATCCTGTTGAGGGTCTCCCTCTTTTTCGCTGACCCTGTAGTTTACCAAGCATGATGTCTTTCTCCAGGGACATCTAGAAGTAAACATAGCAATAAATCTTTGACACCTTGTAGTAGCAAAAATTCCTTAGCTAAGTCTCAAAAAAGAATGAATCATTAAAAAGACATATATAGATTGGACTTTATAAATATTAAAACCTCTTTTAAAAAGTCCATTATGTAAACGAAAATGTATGAAGCAGACTGGGAGAAAAATTCACAACACAAATATATGAAAAACGATTTGTGTTCAGAATTTATGAAGAATTCTCACTATTCAATAATTAAACAAACAACCCAATAAAAAAATGAACCTAATAGTTGAAAAATATCTTTACAAAGACAATCTGGGAATTACCAACAAGCACAGAAATGAAACTTAACATTATTAGTTTTAATGTGAAATAATAATACAAATTCAACCCTGTTAGAAAGACTAAAATTAAAAATACTGAGCGTAGTGTACGTGAGGCCATGGATCATCTGGAACTCTCAAACATTGATAGTGGGATTTTAGAATTCTACAATCCAATTTTGCTGTTTTTACATTTACCATTTGAGCCATGGATTTTATTCCTAGGCATTTACACAAGAGAAATTAAAACATACGTCCAGAAAAAGATTTGTATATGGATGTTCATGGAAGTTTCTTTATAATAGGCAAAAGCTGAAAACTACCCAAATGTCTTTCAAAAAGGGACTCAATCGACAGACAGTGGATTTTCAAATAATAAAATATTATTTGACAAAAAAAAGGAATAAATTACTGACACATGCAACAACATGGTTGAATCTCAAATACTTTATGCTGAGTGAAAAAAGCTAGACACAAAAAGGTAAGTACTATGTGATTCAATCTTTAAAAGTTCTAGCACAGGTAAAACTACTCTGTAGAGATATAGAAATTAGACCTGGGGTTGCCTGGAATGGAAAAGACTGATGCAAAAGGTCAAAAGGAAACTTTCTGGGGTAAAGACAATGTTTTATATCTTGATTGGGTGCTATTTCCGTGGCTTAAACACTCATCAAACTTTGCACTTGCAATGAATGCATTTTATGTGTAAATTGTGGTACGTTAAAATTGATTTAAAATACAGATGCGATACTCCCCATACCAAATATACAAAAGTTAGTCTAAGGAAACAACAACATAAAAATTAAATAAAGAAAGAAAGAAACAAGTAAGTAAATAATGTTTATAAAGAGGAGAAACAACAAAAACAAGTAGACTTGAATCCCTGGAAAGTCAAAAATTCTCAGAGCGAATTGACCTTTTTAATTAAGAAACTTAAACAATGTATATATTAAATGACAGGGTCAGTTCAACTGTCATCTAGATGATGTTGTGATAGATATATTTATACATATATTGTATTTTGTATGTATTTTATATATTATATTTTATAGTAAGGAGCCCTGGTTGTGCAGTTGTTAAAGCATTCGGCTGCTAACCGGAAGATCGGCAGTTTGAACCCACTAGCCACCCCACAAAAGAAAGATGTGACAGTCTGCTTCTGTAAAGATTACAGCCTTGGAAACGCTATGGGGCAGTTCTACCTTCTCCTGTAGGGTCACTGTGAGTCGGAATTGACTTGATGGTAATGGGTTATATTTTTTGGAACCCTTTTTTCATCTTAATATTTTTTAAAACAAATTTTTAGTGCTGAATCATATGGACGTTATAAAATTCAATCAATCATTCTCCTATCATTGAATATTTTGTTTGTTTCCGTGCTTTTGCAGTTGTAGATTGCTTTTATGGCAAATAAAATTCATTTTTTTGAATGAATTTCTAGAGTTGAATCCTGGATTAAGGTTGAAACCATATTTCAGATCATTATAACTAGTACCAAGAGTCTCAAAATTTTTCAATAATTTTATAAATTTTTACTGCATTAGCACAGTACGGAATACACTACTCCTAACTTATCGACTGTCTCATTATCTGACATTTTGCACTTACAACAGTAGTAAAAATCCTACTATCTGACTATTTTGTGCATTAATGATGTATGAATGTCAAGGTGCAAGGAGAGAGTAACGCTGGCTGTGACAGTTAAGGTTATGTGTCCTCTTGGCT
Source organism: Trichechus manatus latirostris (assembly GCF_000243295.1). Taxonomy (NCBI): domain Eukaryota; kingdom Metazoa; phylum Chordata; class Mammalia; order Sirenia; family Trichechidae; genus Trichechus; species Trichechus manatus. The sequence goes on along the minus strand of NW_004443948.1, from coordinate 2,127,882 downwards.
AGGCCTGATTCCCAATGGTTTGGCAGTTAGGTAATGATGTAATTTGGCAGTTATATAATGATGTAGTCATCCTCCATTTTGTGATCTGATGAGGTCATCCTCCATCTTCTCAAACTGCTGATTTTGGTATAACGATCTGGTCTTTGGAACATAACCATGTCTATAAGTGAGTGGGTGTAATCTTTTCACTATACTTTGCTATCAGGCAGAATCGACTCGGTGGCAATGGGTTTGGTTTTTGTGTTGGTATATCAATTATATAGTTGAACATTATATCTTTGCCTGCATTTCCATTTATTTACTAGAATTCATAATTTTCACATGATCATTTTTTGCACTGTGAATTATCTCTTTACATAAATCAGATGGTCTTGATTGTACACAAGTCAAAGAAGCAAGGATTCCATATACTTAAAACTATTTATACAATACCTCATTGTATAAACACCAATATTTGTTAATGTTTGTAAGTATAGGATGTCAAGTATGATTATGCTGTATAAATGGCCAATAGGGTTATTATCCACATCTTTTTTTATTAAGGTTCATGGTTAATGAGGTCCCTATGAGTTCTTGAAGACTATAATAAGCACAAAATTAATCGTATGTGCAAATTGAAATTTGACTTGCACAAGTGCCTCATGGATTTTTGTTTTTGTTTTTTTGGAGAATCTTTCATTTCTTACTACAATATATAAAAACAAAAGTCTTGGTCAGATGGAATTAAGTCACATTTCCAGAATTCAGTGCTCACTAGAATACCCTGAACAGCGAAAACAGTTAAAACAAATCCTTATGCAATGTTCTGAGGAGCACCTAAATTAACTTCTGACTTCCGTTTACAGTTTTCTGTCACTGGTACTACTATTCTCCCATTTCTCAGAGTTCAGACATGTCAGTTGTAAAATATCTTTGGGTTTATAAAGGCACATATAACTATTTCGGTAGATTTGTGGCTAAGGAGAAAACAACTACCTCTTTCATTTTGCAACTCCGGTGAGTATTCTGTGAGGTATAACTGAAATCAAATGTCGAAAAGCTGTAAGAAAATTACTTCAAAGTATTTTACCAATGTCAAATCAAACTATAAAGAATACTTTTTTCAGTTTGTTGGCATCACAATAGCACAGGGTGCCCCCTGGTTTTTTACTACCTAAGAACTTAGCTGTATTATTACTATCAAAAACTAAATCAATCATGTTGGGTCTGAACCAAGATTATATAGAGCCAAAGTAACCCTAAAACCTTACTTAAATTTACACGAACAGTCCTGAAATGCCTTTCTATTACTAATTGATAAGTCTGATTCAATTTATTAAACCAGTTGTGAAATGGAGAAAAGGAAGTAAAAGCTTAAGGCAGCATACAAATAATCTCCTTTAACATTACATCACATTTCACCATCCAAGGAGGGTGTATTTGCCAAAGGTCATACAAACGTTGAGGAAAAAGAAAGCAAGCAAGCCTTGTTAGGTAAACTTCTCCACCAAACCTCTTTGGGTCTTTTTGTAGGAATTGTCCCATTCTTTCTGTTTCAAGATAATGATGTAAAATGGTGCCAATTCAGGTAAGGTTCCTGAATGTACATGTCTTAAACACACTGGAGGTGTTTTTTGGTTAAATGGAGCCAGAATAAAAGAATTTGGGATTTATTGCAGCTTCGTCAATGACCTGAGAGTAAGGCCTTTAATATCTTACCCTGTCTTATATCTGTGAACAAAAAAACGTGATGACTACTTCTTCATGCCCCACGGCAGTGAATAAATGGGATAGCAGCACCTTATCCAAGGACATTCAATAACACACATCACTTTTTCCTATATTAAGCTATAGTAGATATAAAAATCTGCTCATTAATCAATCATAATCTCAGTGGCACGGTGTGTCATGGGAAGCCCTCCCCTTCCTTCTACTCCTCTAACAAGGTATGTTCATAAAGAAAATGTGAAAATATAACCTGAAAAAGAGACATCCATATAATAGGCATTAATGCTTAGGACTTGTGATTGAAATTTTATGAATTTATATATCACTGTTCTCTAAAAGAATTCAGGAGGTGACCCATGTTTTCTCATTTATTCTGATTTCAGCTGGGGTTAGGGATCAGGATGGAATCCTATTTTTTCAGCCTCTGAACAGACCTTCTCAGGAAGACAGCATAAAAAAAGGAAAGCAGGCTATGCATCTAAGGCTTGCTGTCAATTAAATGAAATACTGTAAGTTATTTTTGCCCTCCCCTCAATTAGGTGAGCAAACAGTTTATCGAGCATATTGATTAAACTGTTTTCCATCACAGTCTCTGGGTTTTCTGCAGGTAGCAAAGTGCCTACAGAATCTATATGTTGAAACTTCAGATGTTGAACTTGACAGTTGAAGGAAGAGTTAGTTTTTTTTTTTCCCCCAATAATGCAAAGCAATTCAATTTTGGCTTCCATTGCTAGAATCTCTTTAATGCTTCTCTGCATTTAAGCCATTGGTGTAAACTTTTTAAAACATTGCTCCATATGGATTCTTAGGCATTTTACATTTGGATTTGTCCAGAATTTGATTTTAAGTAAATCAAGGGCAGAGACAACATCTTTTCTTTTGCACAACACTGTGAAATCTCATATTTTACTGACAAAGAATGCGACAAATCAAAGAAATATCACTTAAATCCTCTTTAGGTCATTGGACCTCATAGATCGTAACACACACACACTCAATCCCCAAACGTGCTTGCTATTGTTATGTAAAGATTACATATGGTTTTCGAAAAAGCAAGTATGATGTATTAAATCAGATTTTAAAATTTTATAGGTTTATATTTTCTTTCCCGCAATATATCTGGCCTTAGAATATCATTCAGCTGTGAATATTAACAATTTATTCTGGGTAAGTAAAGAAGAATGCAGATATAACTTTTTTTTAAAAAAAATACGTTTCTAGGAGAAGAAGAACTGTAAGCGGAAAGTATAAATGTATAAGGAAAGATTAAAATTATTTGAGAAAGTTTTTTAAGACAAAGGTTTACCCAGAAAGGAAATATAATTTCTTTCTTTCTTCAATTTAAGAAGTTAATAGAACTTAGTATTTCCATTCAATTCAATCCAACTCAAGAAATATTCATTGAGTACCTTCTTTGTATCATACACTTTATTAGATAGATATTTAAAATAAGAAAATAAGTAAGTCTTGCCCTTTAGTTACTCAGAGTCTAGCTCAAAAACAAATCTGAACACCACAGTAATATATGTTTGGCATCAAGTCACCATTTTTTGCTCTTTTGTATGTGTTTTTTTAATCTCAAACTTACACTTAACCAAAACCATTTGCTAACCCTGCTTTGTATAGTAAATTTCAGTAATCTATATTCAAGAATTGCCTAAATATTACTTCTGGTTTTTTTTTTTTTGATGATTTCAATGATATCTGGGTGTTAGGATTTTGTTTTTCAGGCAATATATGAGAAAACTACCTAGCAGTACTCACCAGCCTATCTCTCCTAGTACTTAGGATTGAACGAGTTTGCTAATTAAATTAGCTGTCAACGGAAGGGAGAAAATGAAGAGACGTAGTGTTGTGCTATGCTCAGTCGTTTGCTAAAGACAGACAGTTTTGGGCCATGGTGAACTAATCGAGTCAAGAGTTACTTTTGTTATTATTTCAATTATTTTACTTAAAGATAGGGGAATAATAAAGCAGACAAAAATAACATCTATTTTTTATGATCTGCAATAGGTTTGCAGTTAGAGTATGTAATGAGATCTCCATGGCTTTCTGACATGGCATGATTAAAGTTGTTATTGTTATTAGCTTCGACTAAGTGGGTTCTGACTCATAGTGACCCTATGTACCACAGAATGAAATACTGCCCGGTCCTGTGCCATCCTCACAATCTCTGTTATACTTGAGCCCATACATGACTAAAGTAGCATCTTGAAACAGCCAAAAATTAAAAGAAATTTTTAACCTGGATAAATAGAGCCTTATATCTATTTGATTGACTTGTACTGAAAGTACAACCAAGGATGTTTATGATAAATAATTTCCCTTACAACTTCAGTAAAGCTTTTATATAGTAAAACATTACTGCAGCTTTGCAAAAGTGAGAATTCTTTGCTTGGTAAACATTACATTTGTTTCCCAGGGATTTTGTCCTACAAAAATTTTCAGGAATACCAAGATCATCATATTATTAGAGCAAAAGGAAATATTTGTTTTGTCACTTTCTCTTATGGATTAAATTCCTAGGTAATAAACCGTAGAAACTCACATTTTAATTTAAGTTTTTAAGCGAAAATAGTCCCTTATGCATTATGATACACGTGGAGTCAAAACTATCTGTAGAACAGGATACAGTAAATGTTCATGGCTCTGTTCAAAGGAAAATGGCTGAGACACTATTTATAGGACAAGTACCGTGTTTGGCTTTAATATTAACTAATGCATGTAGCTGTAGAATGCACTTTCTGTGCTATCATTAATTCATATGGTCAAAATGCTGCCGAGTCGGCAAATAAGTGCTGCCCAAAGCCAAATTTTCCTAACTCTGGTAATGATCAGTGGGGTACACAAATATCTTCAAGTCACATAACCGTGGTGATCTCAGTGTGCTCAGTTCTGGTGGACTGTTGCCCATACCACTAAATCAGCATTCACAGCATTCACACACATATGGCACAGTTGGAGTTCAGTGGGAGCCTAGGATTTGCTAGCTTGAGGGCCAAGGAACTCTTAACCTCCATAAAAGGCATCCCTTTCAAGAACAGGGTAAAGGTCACTGCAGCTCATGCCAAGTGTAAAAATGAGAACTACAGACAGGAAACACTGTTCAGATGTTGTAGGCCTGTAGGCCTGTTTTATATCTGCTCTGAGCATTCTGCAGCTACAGGAGACCAAAGTCACACTCTCCATCCCCATTCCTACTAGGTGAGCGGCCAAATGGGCCCAGACATGAACAGCAGGGAAATGCAGGACCTAATCAGGAATCGCCTGTCTCAAAGGTATGACATGAAATACTGCAATAGGACATTGTGTGATTAGGATTGTGACTATGATGTGTTGCTGTGGGTTGCAGATTGAGTGTTCAGTGTTATGAATGTGTGACATCGAAGCGGGCTGGAGCATGACTGCGTAACTACTTACCCCCAAGACACTCCTAAAATTGAGATGTGCATCTCCTGAGGATACCAGGGAGCAAAAATTGTAAGTAAAATAAATGTTCAGTGTAACTGAATTAATGAGCATATATTAGGATCATATATAACTTGAGGAAATAAGAAAACAGCACAATTGAGATTTCCCTGAGTAATAGGGAGAAATAGGGGAAGTTATTTTTATTATCTAATTGGTAAAAAGTCCCAAATTTCTCTGTCAAATTTATAAACGGAAAATACATACAGGTTCCAAGGGGGATATATGTGGCAAGTGTGGAAAATGATTCGTGGGGAAATGCATTTCACACACACACACACACACACACACACACACATGCACACTCAAATGGTTATAAGGAAAAGAAGAAATAAAAACCATATATACATGGCATGATTTCTCAGATAACTTTTTTCCAACAGACTCAAAATTATAACCGGTTTCCTGAATACACCAATATCATGGTTTCTTTGGTTTGAAGAACGAATTTTGTCTCAGTCTACCCATCTATCCATGCTGGTAATACTCATCCTTCATGCAATACTGCAGATTCATATAAATGAGAAAAATTCACTTTTAGCCATGCCATCAATTGATGCCAAAGCAGAAATGCAGGTATGTGGTGCCTGTGTCAATTTAGCAAGCAATGTGCCGCAAAATGCTGCAGCCACAGGTGTGAGGAACAGATTCATATTTATTAAAAACTGTTTTTCAGTTCATAAACTTATGAAACACATATGCATTGTTCTGAGGAAAGTATAGCCGTTCAGTCTTATAATGAGAGATCTTTAAATCCAGTAAACAATAAAGGATGCTCAATATAATCTGAGATTATTGTAAGCAATCATTTTTGCAAAAGTTGATATGGCAGTGTCATGTCGTTCCTCTCGTCTCCATCTCTCTAAAAATGCACCACCCTCAACTTGTTCATGCTGGAATTTCTGAAGATTTAATTTCTTTATTTTTTCATTTTATACCATTTGCCCATCCTATCCATCCTTGATCCTTGGATGCATTAAGAAATGTATCTTATATGATTATTTACATAAAAATATATATCCTTCTTGCTACTTATCCTTGTATTTGTATCCAAAGAGGAAAATCCCAGACATTGTGCATTGCACTGTATATCTATAAAACACATTCCCATTTAAATATATGTATAAGTACGTTGTTGTTACTGTTAGGCCGGCAAGTCTATTTCGACTCATAGCGACCCTGCGTGGCGGAGTAGAACTGCCCTGTAGGGTTTTCTAGCTGTAATCTTTACGGGAGAAAATCACCAGATCTTTATCCTGTGTAGCTGCTGGGTAGGTTCTATCTACGAACCCTTCAGTTAGCAGTCAAGTGCTTAACCATAACCTCATCAGGGCTCCTTTGCATATGTATATGCATATGGATATATACCTCTGTGTATGTATAAGTGTGTGTATGTATCGATAATCATACAATTCAGTGGCCTCTCTCTATTTTAACCCTTTGAAGTGAAATATTTTTGTACTAAAAATAAACTTAAAATCATCTCCTCCAGCCCTTTTATTTTACAAATAAGAGAATTGAGATTGGAATAAGTAAAGTGTAAGATCACCCAACTTGTTAGTGACAGAAAAAAATCCACTTGTTAATGGATTGAGAACCCTTATCTCCATGATTAGGGCGCTGTTCACTGGGCCATATTACTTGAGATTTCATTGAAGTCAGAATATATCCTTAACAGTTCCATTCATTGAGGCTATGCATTTCTATTAGTATTTTTTTTGACTTATAACTAAATCATAAAATACTATGCTAACTGGAGAAATCTGAGCAATTATTTTGAACAAATCAGGAGAGACTCCGCTAAGCTCATTTATAAACAATGATTTGGGTTTACTATGTTTCTTTAGGAAACCCTGGTGGTGTAGTGGTTAAGTACTACAGCTGCTAACCATCTGGTTAGCAGTTCAAATTCACCAGCTGCTCCTTGGAAACTCTATGGGGCAGTTCTACTCTGTCCTATAGGGTCACTATGAGTTGGAATCAACTTGATGGCAACAGGTTTGGTGCTTTTTTTTTTGTTCATTTCTTTAGTTCTTTTAAAGGTAATCAAAATGTAAGTTGAATTGAAAAATACTGATTTTATATAGGCAATCATTTTGTCTATTAGTTATATTTCAATAATCTTGAAATTAATGACTTCAGAAATACTGGTACATTTGACATCATTCTGGGGTCATTAAGGTATGACAACATTAGTATTATGTAATAAATAGATGTACCTCTCTACACATAGCAAAATCAATTAAGTGTGTCTTCTGAGAGTCACAATGATAAGCCTGAAGAAGACAGAAATACAACCTTGTAGATTGATTCTATAATGTTTCCAGCATCAACAATGCAACTTGCCATTTAACATTTTCATCAGTAACCTAAGTGATGTCTTTGAAGCAAGCACATTAAATTTGCTGTTGACAGAAGCTGGAGAGGATGTTTCAGAGAGGAGGTGCTGGATTCCCCCCGGAAGATGGGTCCAGAATTCAAAATGAGCTTGAAGTAAACAGAAACATATTTAAAATATAGGAGAATATACATTAGAAAACTTGAGGAGCAGAACATACCAAAAACTAGCTATATAGAAAAACACAATAAAACATAAAAGTGAAGCTATATAGGAAAACACAGCATACTCATATTAGAACTTAATAAGATGAGAATCGTATGGGTTTCTATACTGGGGAATGGTATGTTGTCATAGCCCTACTATAAAAAATATAACAATAATTCAACCAGAACAAAATAAGAATCAAAATACTATTAGAGTTGCAAAATTTGAAAGACACATTCATCTTTCTATATGCTTTTCCAGCTTCTTGTACTTCTATGCTAAACTCTTACTTTATTAAATGAAAAGAATGTAAATATTAGCCTGAAACCAGAATTTGCTTCCAAAAAGCAGACTCTCATGAAAAACAAAACAGAAATAACAGAAAGAAAAATCCAATCAAGTACAACGCATTGACTTTCTTGTTTTGAATTTAATTGAATGGTTGTGTATCCTTTCTAGTAGACATACCCGGATATTTTTAACCAAAAGCCATATACTTATTTTCATAACTAGCTTACATATGTGTAGGAATTACTTCAGAACTTTGATAAGTAGCTGTACAAAGCACAGAAGATCAGAGCAAAGTATCATCAACAAAAGTTGGTTACCATTTAAACAATTTTGAGTTATCAGAGTCATTCCACCGTTAACCATTGTTTTGACTATTTTTCCATAACAATTCATTTGACGTTATGGACTCATTATACACTTTTAATATTCCTCACTTTTGGCAGCTTTCCCTGCTTTCAACATTTCCCTCTGTTTCCTAGAAGAATTAATCCTGCTCCATGTTCCTGATGCCTTGGGCTCCTCCCAACAACTTCCTGCAGTATCTACTACCTGTTGTGCTCTTTACCTCTAAAATTTCTATAATAAAAGATGATCATGTTAAAGTAGTTAACACAGATTTACTGACAAAGTATTCTGTTCCAAACTCTGCATATGTAAAACAGCGGGGTACAAAGGAAAGAGTGTCAAACTAGGTTTCAGAATGCTGTTTAAACGCAGGTTTAAAACCAGGTTTAAATGCTGTTTCTGCCTGTGTATTTTGCACCATTGGGTATTTTCAGTTACATCATCTGAGTTCACTTTTCTGACTTGTAAAATGGAGATCGTATCATCTTGCTTGAGTGTTCAAGGAGAGTAAATGAGACGAAATATATGGAAGTATAATTTATGCAGAGATGACCACATAGTCTATGCTCAGTAAAGATTAGATTTTACCCAATTTGGTGTTAAGCTCTGGGGTTACTGAGGTGTATAAGACAGGCTTCCTGTCACCAAGTAGTTTTCACTCTAGCATAGAAGTTCCAATTTCAAATTAATAAATGGTGTTTTACCATGGGAATATATGCACTATGGTTGCACAGAAAAGAAAGCAATAAAATCTGCATGAGGGGGGACTTTTTGAAATAATGTTCAAGGTTATATTACTTGAATCCATAGTAAACAGTTCATGGAATTGTCAAAACAATATAAACTTTATTGGGTTACAGATATATTAATCAACTAATATAGCATGGAAGTCATACTTCTGATCAAATAAAATGAAAATGTTTTCATCTTGCAAAGGAAAAAATTAAAGTATGACTGACAAGTTCCAAGGTGAAAGAGACGAAAAAGGAAAAAAGGATGGCACACTAAAGCCTCAGTCTACACTGTAGAAAGTCAAGAGATTCTGTTAGTAACGTAACAAAAAATTAAGTTGTAAGCATAGTGTTTAAAGTTACAAAGAGAGGACTATACATTATGCTCTATGTACACAGGAAAGGCTTGAGGAAAAGATAAAGCATGGTATGAGTTAGCAATTCTTCATCTTTCAAAGGAAGATTCCCATAGGTCTTGTCTTAAATTGATGCATCTTGAATGGTAATAAACCAAGACTTTTTAGATATGGAATTAAAGACAATATAATGAATAAATTGTCTGTTTATTGGGACTAAAGTCTGGGAGTCATTTTTATTAATTGTTGACATAAGAAACCCATTGCCATGAAGTCAATTCTGACTGATAGCAACCCCATAGGACAGAGTAGTTAATAAGTCATTTGCATTTATTAAATATTATACTTATTTAAATTGTTGACAAAGAATATTTAAATAAGTATAATAATAACATAAATGACTTATTGACTATTCTTTGAAACTGTAGTAAATTTTTCTAAACCCATTGATGCCACAGTTAAGTAAAAAAAATTACGTAATTTTTAGTACTAGGGATAATAAAGTGTTAAAAAACAAAGATATCGCCTTGAGGACTAAGGTGCGCCTGACCCAAGCTATGGTATTTTTAATCAGCTTATATGCATGCAAAAGCTGGACAATGAATAAAGAAGACCAAAGAATTGATATCTTTGAATTATAGTGTTAGTGAAGAATATTGAATATACCATGGACAGCCTGAAGAACAAACAAATCTGTCTTGCAAGGAGGACAGCCAGAGTCCTCCTTAGCAGCCAGGATGGCGAGACTTTGTGTCACGTACTTTGGATGTATTGTCAGGAGGGACCAGTCTCTGGAGAAGGATATCACGCTCGGTAGAGTAGAGGGTCAGTGAAAGAGAGGAAGGTCCTCAGCAAGATGGAAATGACACGGTGGCTGCATCAATGGACTCAAACACAGCAAGGATTGTGAGAATGGTGCAGGACCAGACAGTGTTTTGTTTTGTTGTACATAGGGTCACTATGTGCCAGAATCAACTAGATGGTACCAAATAACAGCAACAAAGAGACAATAAATAACACGATTTCATATTCTTGAATGTACTGATTAAAATTAACATTTAGAGTAGACGAAGGGTAGGGGATATCTTTGACCAATAAACAATATCATGATAAATGAAGAAAAATTAAAGTTGTCAAGAATTTCATTCTACTTGGATCAACAATCAATGCCCGTGGAAGCAGCAGTCAAGAAATCAAAAGAGATATTCCACTGGACATATCTACTGCTAAAGGCTTTTTCAAAGTTCTAGAAAGCAAAGATGTCACTTTGACAACTGAGATGTGCTTGATCCAAGCCACGGTCTTTTCAATCACCTCATATGTATGTGAAAGTTGGACCAAAAACAAAAAAAAGAAGAAGAAGAATTAACACATTTGAATTGTGATGTTGCCAAAGAATGTCGATTATACCGTGGATTGCCAGAAGAACAAACAAATCAGTCTTAGAAGGTATACATCCAGAAAGCTCCTTAGAAGGGAAGATGGAGAGTTTATCTTGCTTACTTTGGATACATCATAACTCTTTAGTTACTATTAGTTAATGGTATACCAGCCACTTTTTATGCCTCTGGGCCTAAAAAAAAATTGCCGTTGAGTCAATTCAGACTCATAGCAACCATATAGGACAGAGTAGAACCACCCACAGCATTTCCAAGGAGCAGCTGGTGGATTCGAACTGCCAACATTTTGACTGGCAGCCAGAATGCTTAACCACTGCGTCTCCAGGGCTCCAAAGGTATTTTTTCCAGTTCTAATGTCTTTAGTATCAAGGTGGGTCCCTTTTAAAATGTGTGACACTCATCAGACCAGAGTTGGAGCCTCATTGTTGTGTAGGTTGAGAATTCTATTAGGATGTGTTAGTTTTTTAAACTTTCGTCTTTTTTCCCTTTATTTCTGTGAAATAAGGCTTGCAAGCGTAATTATGGCTTTCTTGTGTGATAGTTGGAGCCCTGCTGGCACAGTGGCTAAGAGCTTGCCTGCTAACCAAAAGCTTGGCATCTTGAAACCACTAGCCACTCCCTGGAAACCCTATGGAGCAGTTCTAGTCTGTCTTATAGGGTTGTAGAGTCGGAATTGACTCGTAGGCAAAGTGTTTGGTTTTTGAATGTAATAGTTAGGGAGCCCTGATAGTTTGTTTTGGTTTTTCTGTGTCATATTTGGAAAACCAGAGTTTCCTCATGTAACCTAATGGAAAAGTGCCCGCAATAAATTCTCTATTTAGTTTTTTTTT